>NC_137615.1:2393076-2603076 GCF_963280865.1 Gymnoscopelus braueri
GGTTTGAAAGGTTCTAAAGGTTTGAAAGGTTTGAAAGGTTTGAAAGGTTTAAGAGGTTCTAAATGTTTGAAAGGTTTAAGAGGTTCTAAAGGTTTGAAAGGTTCTAAAGGTTTGAAAGGTTTGAAAGGTTTGAAAGGTTTAAGAGGTTCTAAAGGTTTAAGAGGTTCTAAAGGTTTGAAAGGTTCTAAAGGGTATTTACTTTAAATTATTTTTAGTCACTTTATTTACTTTAAAGTATTTTTTACTAATTTTTACAACTTTTAAGTATTTTTACTATTTTTTTCAACTTTTAAGTATTTTTACTCATGTTGAGTACTTTTAAGTATTTTTACTCAGTATAAGTACTCTTAAGTATTTTTAATCAAGGTACTTACTTCAAAGTATTTTTAGTCACTTTATTTACTTTAAAGTAGCTTTTACTAATTTTTACAACTTTTAAGTATTTTTACTCTTTTTATCAACTTTTAAGTATTTTTACTATTTTTTTCAACTTTTAAGTATTTTTACTCATTTTGAGTACTTTTAAGTATTTTTACTCAATATAAGTACTCTTAAGTATTTTTACTCAAGGTATTTACTTTAAAGTATTTTTAGTCACTTTATTTACTTTAAAGTAGCTTTTATAAATTTTTACAACTTTTAAGTATTTTTACTCTTTTTATCAACTTTTAAGTATTTTTACTATTTAAAAAGTGAAATATCTCTAAAAGTACAAATTATTTCAAAAAATTCTAATGGTAGCCAATATGTCCTAAGTAGGCTGAACGTTATAGAGTTGGAACGGAGTTTCTATCTAAAAGTATGAATTTCTCCATTGAAATGAATGGGAGTTTTTTAGAAGTAAAAAGTGAAATATCTCTAAAAGTACAAATTATTTCAAAAATTCAAATGGTAGCCGACATGTCCTGAGTAGGCCGAACGTTGAAGAGTTGGAACGGAGTTTGTAGCTAAAAGTATGAAGGACTAGTTAGGGGCCAAAAAACGGTGTTGACAATAACAGTAGTGTGATCGCTTTAGCGATCCCACAATTAGGGTTAGGGTCACACATGTGATAGGGGGGTCCATAATACATGCTGAGGGGTCAGACCATCACATAGTGGGGTAGTGAACGGTGTGACCGTCACAGTGGTGTGTTCTAGGTTTGGTCAGAGGGCATTAAGGGCATTAAGGGCAATACGATAATCATTCCCTGTACGACATGCGCGTGGTCAATATCTGACCTGTTTCTTTCTCTGCTTCATTCTTTCTCTATTTCTTTCCACCTTTCTTGAAACTGAATTGTCAGACAAAGAATAAAGACACACATTAAGCTGAAATTATACAATATGAATGTATGTCATTAATAGAATAGTAAGATGTTAATATTGTTAATATCATTACAGAATAATAACAACACAGCAAAGCACCACACCACACGCGCACACACACACACACACACACACACACACACACACACACACACACACACACACACACACACACACACACACACACACACACACACACACACACACACACACACACACACACACACACACACACACACACACACACACACACACACACACACACACACACACACACACACACACACACACACACCCTAATTGGATCTTTAATGAGTTGCATGAGACAACACTTCATTACGATCAGCATGTATTGATTCAGGATTGATTGATTGATTTGATTGACAGACTGGTTGCTTACAGCAGCAATAACAGCAAACACATCACAGACACTACAGTATGTCCATAATGTAATAGAATTACATTATGAATTAAACTGCATATTGATCAACATTGATAAAAGAGATAAGACTAAAATAAACCTAGAAACACAAAGATGGTTCATCAGTCATTACATTCTATTCTATAATGACTACAAAGTATACAATCTGATACATTCTATATACAGTATTTAAAAAATCACAAAATTAAATTGTCTGGCCTTCTGTTGCTCTCTTGTTTTGATCTCCTTCCCACCTGCCCCCCACCCTCTTCTTCTCCCCCCCACCCCCTCTTCTTTCTATGGAAACTAACGTTGCGATGGGAACGATGTACAAAAAAGAATTTCACCCACTTTTTTACCTTGTAAACCTGTGATGTGACAATAAAACTGATTCTGATTCTGATTCTGATTCTTACAATCAAAGAATGTTTCCATTTTGTCATTTTGTCAATACAATCTCAATATAGTATATATATATATATATATATACTATATATAATATGTATTATATTATATATATATATGTGTGTGCGTGTGCGTGTGTGTGTGTGTGTGTGTGTACGTCACATCAGGGCTGGGCAATATTTTCAGCCAAATATCTCAATATTGATGTTGTGAATATCCGTTGTCTTTTTAACTTTTAAAAAAATGCTAAAGTAGCTCATCTACAAGCTCACAATGTGACACGTTCTGAGCTTGTAGATCGCTTATTTATTTTACAATATTTGACCATTTTTGAAAGTCTAAAATAAGGCATAAGTCATTAAAACCAGGAGACATGATATTCCAGTAACTTTAACTCAAGTCCAAATTTGACAGAGTAACTTTCAGCTGTAGTTTGAGTAATATTTGACCAGGAGTATACTTTGACTCAAGTACTGGAGATGAGTACTTTGTTCACCACTGTGTGTGTGTGTGTGTGTGTGTGTGTGTGTGTGTGTGTGTGTGTGTGTGTGTGTGTGTGTGTGTGTGTGTGTGTGTGTGTGTGTGTGTGTGTGTGTGTGTGTGTGTGTGTGTGTGTGTGTGTGTGTGTGTGTGTGTGTGTGTGTATGTGTGTGTGTGCGCGTGTGTGTGTGTGTGTGTGTGTGTGCCAGTGTTAATTTACTCCAGTGGTTCTCAAACGTTGTTGAAGTGATGAACCCCCACATAAATATGTGTTTGGCCACGGACCCCCATCTGAAATGTTTTGTGCCAGGGAGGCAGGGACCCCCAGAAGAGAAGATTTATATTAAGCCATTAAGACCTGGAACTGTGTCATTTTTAGATTGAGTTAAAAAGCATTATTTTACTTGTAGATCTGCTATTTTTTTTAAATCGTGAAAATGTGTGCAAATCTTTGAATACACATATTTTTAAAGCATTTTTAACTGATATCTTTGCTTCTGGGGGTCCCTGGAACGAAATATTTTGATGGGGGTCCGCGGCCAAATACATATAATTTTGGGGGTCCTTGATGTGAAAAAGATTGAGCACCACTGATATAGAAACATACGTTTTTCAGAATACTGTTGAGATTTAGGAGACATGTAGAATTTCAGGTCTCAGGTCTCAATGGGTTAAAAAAAAAACATTCAAAAATAGCAGATGTACAAAATCGCAGCGTGTCACAAAGTGACGCTCTGCGAGCTTGTAGATCTGCTATTTTTTAATAGCAAACATATAAATGGATAAAGTGGTTGAAATGATTGTTCTGGGGACCCCCTGGAACCGTTCCCCCCCCTCCCCCCAAGGACCCCACTTTGAGAACCAATGATTTAGTCGACTACAACTATTACGAAAAATAAATCAAACTAAATAAAAACTAAATATAAACTAAGCTATGATGACTAAAACTAAGACTAAATATATTGACGATTTGCTCAACAAATAAAAACTAGACTAACATGTTAGTGAGGAGAACTAGTGGAGAAGAGATCCAGTAGAACTAAAAGACAAGTCATTTTATGTTTGGTTGTTCTTGGATAGCAGATCTACAAGCTCACAACGCGTCGCAGGTTATTTTCAGTCACACAACCAAGTGTAAAATCAACCATTCTGACGCCATCAAGGCACCGGCAAAATATGTTTTTGTCAACTGAAAACTAGACAGATGTAAAACATGTCAGATGACTAAAATATGACTAAAACTAAATGGAGTTTTATTCAAAAGACTATGAAGAAAACTTCAAAATTAGCTGTCAAAATGATCACTGATGCGTGCACAAGTGTGTGCTACTGTGTGTGCTTATTATTGTGTTTGTACTGTATGTGTATCTCAATGTAATATACACACACTATGTGTGTATGACAGGTGTGTAGCGTGTGAACAATGGTACAATGTTTGGCATGAATTGTGTAGAACAGCGTTGCCAGATTTTGCGAGAGAAACAAGCGGCCAGGTTTATAAAAACAAGCCCAAAAGAGGAGACTATAGGCCACACACACACGCACGCACGCACACACACACACACACACACACACACGCACACGCACACGCACACACACACACACACACACACACACACACACACACACACACACACACACACACGCACACTCGCACGCGCACACGCACGCACGCGCGCACACACAGCTATTCTAAAATAGCCGATCTACAAGCTCACAGCGTTGCGGAACTTGCGTTGTGTCGGCTATTTTCAAAAGAAGAATCTTGAAATAAAAACTATTTTTTAAACATTTTAACAACACAAAGGTCCCTGGCAACAACATCAGGAAACAAGCCCAAATAAACAACTACACTTCAGAAACAAGCCCGAAAAAACACAACCCACAACAACCAATATTTACAAGCCACTTTACAGAAAAAACAAGCCCAAAGTCACTTATAATAAGCAGACCTGGCAACAGTGGTGTTGACATGCGAGCCATTCATTAAACATAGAATGAAACGTCTTCATTAACTCACCTGTCAGCCTCTTCCTTCAACAACCAGAGGGGGCGGAGCCAGCAACCCTGGAACATGAATAAATCACAACAATGCTTACAACCATGTGACTGATGACATCATTATCACAGAGGTCACGGCGGGGTCGTCCAGGGTTCAGCCCCGGGTCAAACACGGGTCAGCTCAGTCAGACGGCTTAAAGTTCACCCTGAGTACGACTGGAAGAGAGTACTTTTACTCTACTCTACGACTGTACCAAAGTACTTTTACTCCACGCAGTGACACTCATACTGTGGGATATATAAAAACCGACATTTAGAACCAATCAAGATTACAAGGTTACATTGTTAAGTTATTGTTACATCTTGTGTACATCTCAGTGAAACAGTGAAATTTCCCTCCAGATTAATAAAGTACCTAGTATTGTAACTTTATTAATTTTGTGTCCAACATAATTGTGATGAACGATATTATCACAATAATCTAAAATATGCTTAAAACTCTTTAAATGTCACTTTTTTGATCACTTGCACCCCCAGCATCCATATTCATCGCGGGACATTGGCCAAAAATAGCAGATCTACAAGCTCACAATGCGTTGCAACACATTGTGAGCTTGTAGATCTGCTATTTTTGGCGAAGGATGTTTGGTGTACTGTAGACGGAAAAAAAGGCGGTCCAAGTACAGAGCCAACTCGGGTCCATAATCTTGCTAATAAATAGTTCATAGTTGTCTGTCATCCAATTGTTCTTTCCTTAAAGGGATACTTCACTTTCCGCCGGGGGACACATTTAAAAAAAATATTAAAAATAAATGAAAAAAGTTATGGAAAATTCATGGCCCCCTCACACATTAGTAGGACACTGCGTGTCGTGAGGGGGCCATGAATTTTCCATAACTTTTTTCATTTATTTTTAATATTTTTTTTAAATGTGTCCCCGGCCCGAAAGTGAAGTATCCCTTTAAGTGTTTCCCAGTGTTGCATTGCTGAATTAGAACGTGGTTGCACTGTATTTTAATGACGTGACGTGGATGTGGCTTAACACCTACACTACAGGTCAGACAATAGAGCGTCGCAGTTCCCGCCCACTTCCTGTTTTTTTTGGTGCCGGAAGAAAAAACTCAATGCATTTTTCCATTGACATTTCCAAAAATATTTAGATCTATTAATTTAAGCCTCGAATCAAGCCATCACGAGATGACATGAATCATGACCATAAAACGTTTTTTTCTGTGATTTTTTTTTATTTTATATTTAATTATATGATATACTATATTTAATAAATACCCTTTGTTTTGCCGTTTTCAACAAAAAAAAAATCACAGAATCAAACGTTTATGGTCATGATTCATGTCATGTCATGATGGCTTGATTCGAGGCTTAAATTAATAGATATAAATATTTTTGGAAATGTCAATGGAAAAATGCATTGAGTTTTTTCTTCCGGCACCAAAAAAAACAGGAAGTGGGCGGGAACTGCGACGCTCAATGGACAATTGATATGCATCTATGCTCATTCCTACATGTTAATTTACCTGGTGTGAGTCGGGAGCCTTTGTAAACTTTGTTGAGGTGTGAATTTAAAGTAAAGTAAATCTATGCGTGTGCCTGCGCGAGCTCCTGGTCAAATAGGTTCCTGCACGGCGTGCAAGGCCGTCCTGTGAGCAATGCAACCCTGATTAAAACCCATTAAGACCAGGAGAGCAGTCGTTGTCATTTTAGATTTTAGCTACGCATCGTTGCTGTCGGGCAGAAAGAAACCTCTTATCTCCATGTGTAGAAGAAGGAAGGCACTGGAACAACCTCGGATTGCTCCAGGTCCATCCTTCTTCTACACATGGTGTACATCACCGGTCCTGATCCTGATGAACCGGACCAGCCTGGACTTGGCTTGAGACGCCGTCGTAAATTAACGCCCTACTTGATCAAACTAAATCTACAAGCTCACAACGCGGCGCGAAGCGACGTGTTGTGAGCTTGTAGATCTGCTACTTTTAATACTTTTTTTATTTGAATCCCGAAAAGCAACAGTTTTGGACATATGAGGTTTCTACCTGACAGAGACCAGATATAACAACATACGTTATTTTTTTATTTTTTTCAGAAAACGGTTAGTATTTAGAAGGCATTTGTAGAATCGGCCTCAGGTCTTTAAGGGTTAAGAAGCTGTGCACCTGACCTGTGACTCCATACAGGCTGTGGCCTGATTACCTGCCTATGGCCAGGTCAAACAGCACGCACGCGCACACACACACACACACACACACACACACACACACACACACACACACACACACACACACACACACACACACACACACACACACACACACACACACACACACACACACACACACACACACACACACACACACACACACACACACACACACACACACACACACACAATATTATCAAATTTGCTATATAGTAACATTTTACTGTGCCAAAAAGAAAAAATCATGGAATACATACAGTACCAGACTAATTCCTCAGTAGGCCAGTTTAGCTTTTCTGTTCAAACCATGTGAGAGGGTCAAATTCTATTACTGGTAAATATTTTACTGTGTTATATTGGATTTACCATTTACTATATACTGTAGACATTGCACACTCTTTATCCAGAGTGACTTACAGTAAACAAGGTGAACACATAGAATACAGAGAGACAGTTTAGTGTCTCAATAAACTATAGGATCATAGAATACACAGAGACAGTGTAGTGTCTCAGTAAACTATAGGATCATAGAATACAGAGAGACAGTGTAGTGTCTCAGTAAACTATAGGATCATAGAATACAGAGAGACAGTTTATTGTCTCAGTAAACTATAGGATCATAGAATACAGAGACAGTGTAGCGTCTCAGTAAACTATAGGATCATAGAATACAGAGAGACAGTGTAGTGTCTCAGTAAACTATAGGATCATAGAATACAGAGACAGTGTAGCGTCTCAGTAAACTATAGGATCATAGAATACAGAGACAGTGTAGCGTCTCAGTAAACTATAGGATCATAGAATACAGAGACAGTGTAGTGTCTCAGTAAACTATAGGATCATAGAATACAGAGACAGTGTAGTGTCTCAGTAAACTATAGGATCATAGAATACAGAGAGACAGTGTAGTGTCTCAGTAAACTATAGGATCATAGAATACAGAGACAGTGTAGTGTCTCAGTAAACTATAGGATCATAGAATACAGAGACAGTGTAGTGTCTCAGTAAACTATAGGATCATAGAATACAGAGACAGTGTAGTGTCTCAGTAAACTATAGGATCATAGAATACAGAGACAGTGTAGTGTCTCAGTAAACTATAGGATCATAGAATACAGAGACAGTGTAGTGTCTCAGTAAACTATAGGATCATAGAATACAGAGACAGTGTAGTGTCTCAGTAAACTACGTTCACAGGTAAACAATGAACCTAGTATCAGTCTAAAAACATTATAATATAAAAAATTATACATTGAAACTATAGAAAGTATAGGATACCAGGTCAACAACTTGTTTAAAAGCAGTGTTTTTCAAACTTTTTCATGTCAAGGACCCCCAAAATGATATGTATTTGTCCGCGGACCCCTATCTCAAAATATTTTGTTCCAGGGACCCCCAGAAGCAAAGATTTGAGTTACAAATGTTCGCTTAAAAATTATATACATTAAAAGATTTGCACACATTTTAACAAATTTTCAAAAATAGCAGATCTACAAGCTCATAGTGCTGCGCTTTGAGCTTGTAGATCTGATATTTTTGAATAAGTATAAAATATGGTTAAAGTGGTTAAAATGATTGTGACGCTATATTAACTAATTTTGCTGGGGACCCCCTGGTACCCCCCCCCCCAAGGACCCCTGGGGGTCCCCGGACCCCACTTTGAGAACCAATGTTTTAAAGTACTATAGTAGGATAGGTGTCACTTCTCTGTAGAGTCAGTGCTTTACAAAAAGGTTCATATGTTTAGGGTTCAGTAGGCCTAATACAAAAAGTATGAGTACAAGTCTGATATCAAAATAATAATAATGATAATAATACACTTTATTTATTATGCTATCATACAGAAAATGCATTAAATTTACATTTAGACATTAATTTACATGAAAACAAAGTGCATTTTTCAATACCCTCCACCACTGGGATTTCTGAAGACTTTTTGATATGTTATAATAAAACTGTTGAAAGATGTTCTGTTGCAATTTTCACCCACAGCTCATATTGCATAATAAACACACCCACCCACCCACCCACCCACGCACGCACGCACACACACACACGCCCCCCCCCCCCCACACACACACACACACACACACACACACACACACACACACACACACACAGGTCTAATGATTCTGATAATTAAATAATCAAATGTAACTCACCTCCTGGATATTTATCTGTCTGCAGTAACAGTAAGGTGTTCAGTTATGTTTATAATCCATTGTGTTTAGATGTTTGATGCAGGATGTCTCTTTATTGTGGATAAACTGACTGCAGGTTTATGAGTTTGGTTTAATAAAAGCTTCTCTGTCAGAGCTTTAAACAACAACTCCTTAACCTGTTAATACCAGCTACTGTTTACTGTATGTTTAGACAATATACAATAATACTGAAAATCACAACTTCCTCCTACAGACGAGTGACACACGTCAATCTGTTAATCTGTCAATCAGTTCCACCTGTGTGAGAGGAGAGGAAGCACAAACCTGAGCCTTCAAAATAAAAGCTGATTTAAAGGAGCTTAATTTTAACACTAAACACTGTTAATGTGTTATTGTTATTATAGCAGCGTTCTGGAGTATCATATATGATGACAAGTTGAGATTAGTTTAAATCAAACTGTCATCACTGTGTTTTGCCTCTTTGGCAAACAAGATATTATAGCAATGATTTAAGGTTATCCTATATTGTATATAAGGCTGCTGCCTTTGATTGAGTTACTTTCTTTTCTCTTTCTCTTCTGCTCTGTAATTGTATTTGTTATTTTTATACATCCTAATATCATTGTATAGTTGTGTTTCCTTTGCTTGATGTTTTTGCTCATTGAATTGCTGTGATGTTGAAATGTGCTATAAATACAGATACATATATATGCCTACAAATACAATGTTCTTGCCTTGCCTGCCTGTAGGCTACTTGTTTAACATGACATATAACTGACTGACATAATGTTATCTACTGCTATATCATTAAAGACATACTTAATAAAGGAGAGGAGAGGAGAGGAGATGTACAGACTGATCATTTCAGATAATTGTGTGAATCTGCTCCACTGCACCACCTGCTGTCAGACTGTGACATTACAACCTCTGACATAAACCCATTTCAAAGGAGTTGTTTCTCCTACAGCTGATGGAACTGGCCTGTGGTGACAGAATTTACCATTTACAATGTAAAGGTTCACATGGTAAACCAGCAATCAGTCTAAAGTTTAAACAATACACTATCACCAATCATGTTAAGATTAAGAGCTGCTAGAGTGAGTTTCCTAATGTTGACCTATTGAACTCATCTAAAACAGCAGCATAGAGATAGATATAGGCTAATAATCATAAATATACTGAGGACAAAGATGCATGAACACAGACTGAACCAAGTTGAATTCATTCAGTCAGTGTACCAGGGTGTTGCTTGCTGAAAATAAGCGGCCTTGACAGCATGCAGATTAGTTATTTTTGTCAAGTGACCATCATACAACACAGAGAGTAGCCTTTAGGCTAAAGGAGGCTTAAAAGCCATTTATATAGTGTATACTCTTTTGTTTATATTCATTCAGGTCATATTCAATGGACATTAAAGTTAACTTTAAATTGATGAGCTTGATGATTTAACATCTTTATAACGTCGCTTTCAAGAAAAACACTTCAGCGTGGTAAGTCAAACATCATGCTATATCCTATGTTCATTATGTAGCCTTTGTGTTTGATGGCTGGTCCATTAGGCCTACAAGGCTACTGGGTTCAGTTAAGCATCAACTTAACCAACTGCTCACAGAGGAAATAATTTGACAGCTTCACCACTTCTAGTCTTGTTATCTTTGTTTGATGTGATGTGTTTAAGTCTATAACTTCCTAATGCATTGCGTTGTTGGGTGAGTTTGTGTCACTGTCTGAGGATGATGTCAGGAACATATAAGTGTTTGACAGAATGATTTGGTCTCCATAATAATGGATTAGGCTATAAGTGTGCCTCCTCTCCTGTGGTGCATAAGGGGGGATACAAAAAAATGATCAGCCCAGGGACCCGTGGTGATTTAACCCGGTGGTGAGTTGAACTTGAAACAAATATTTTTGGAAGTTCTGTTAAACAGGTGATGGCGTGATGCTGCAATGTTTACATTGTTGATTGTTGATTTTCGAATAGCTGGTGCAATGCAATCCAAAGGTACATAAGAAATAAAAAGTAATACAAAAACGTGATCTATAACTGATAACCATTCGATGTCCTTCAGTTAGCTCTGCATCTAAATCATTCTGGTTTAAATCTTATTGTTGAACAGACACTGCTGGGGAAATGAATAACTGCACATTACATTTCTGACCACTAGGTGGAGCCATTGTATAAGTTTTAAGGGCAGGTTGATTCTCCACACTGACTTCCTCTGTTATTTTCAATAGAACAAAGAGTGCTTAATTAATAGTATAAATTATAATGTTTGTCAACATGCTGTGTTTCAGGTCATTTCAATCGATCTAAAATATGTCATCATGTGGCCTAAAGACAATATGGAAGAAGTATTCAACACACAAGTTAAACCATTAACTGTATAAACAATAAACAACAGCTTACATTTTGGGGAAGTGAAAAACGGCTTCCTCATGATCTGCACACGCTAATAATCAATGCATGTGCAAGTTGAGATCAATTGCTCAACCTACTGCGGAGAACCATGTGGAACAGAGTGACTGTGACTGACGGACAGAGGTTTCCTTGTACGACAGTGGTGAGCTGTGGATTTTTAAACTATGGGGGGTATATTTTATGACGTCACGTGCACGCGCGCACGTGCGTGCGCGCGCCCGCACGTGCACGCGCGCGGGCATGTGCACATAGCCACTCAGCTCAGTGCTAGTTGAAATACTGTATTCAACATGTGATTATTAATGCATTTATATTTCTTATTTTGTTGCATTGTTAATTTGTTGTTTTTATTTTTGTTTCAATTAATCAATTATTTTATTTTCCTTTACATAGACTCACCCGCACAAGTACTTAAAATAATCAGACAACTTTACTTCATCTTTACTTCAATGACTTTATCTTTTTTTAAAGACACAAGATGACAACGTCACTTACATTGCTTTCAACAGTGGTTTTAACAATCATTTGAACAGTCACAAGAACTTCCAACAACGGTCAGGGATAACCGTGTGAGTTTCTGGTACAGCTCTCGTTCTTGCGTCCTCTGCTAAACGATGGTATCTATGTGTGGCTGTTAATACAGTGTAACTGAGGACGTAAGTGAGAACGCAATGTTACGCAAAGCGTAACCCCCTAGCACCCCCTTCAGCTCACCCCCGACGTTAAACAAACCGTTCACAACTCATCAATGCCATAACTTTTATTTTTAATGAGTAGCCAATTCTCTTTTACCCCTTTTTCTCTCCAATGTAGTCATTATGCCAATTAATTCCTCCCCTCACACATCTCTGTGTCACTTCTGTATCCTGTCAGTGAGGAGCCCCCACCGGGAGGACGTAGAGCCTTCGTCCTACTCCTCCTGCCCAGCACCACGGTGGATTTGAACCCACTGTGTAATGTACATAATATGTAATAAATGTAATGTCATCATAGTAGATTAAATGTAACTGTCGTGTTGATGGTGCAAATATAGATATGTGTGGAGAGAAGAGAAGTGAATTCCTGTACAAACCAAACATAGCTTTAAAGTTGTACAATGCAGAATCACAAATAACGATTTTTAGCAACCTCTGCTGGTCACTACCGTCACTGCATACAATTTCCCTAGTCCTCGATTACCCAGAATTCCATTCGTTTTCACCGGAAGCCGGAAGCGTTTCAAAAAGCGATCTTTTAATTGTTTTATACTATCTACGGATCGTTTCTCTTAGCCAGTGGAGCATTAGTTACCATGAGCTGTGCTTTCTTTTTCTGTTCTTTTTCGATCTCCCAATCCTACATTATCTTAAAATCAGCGTGAGGTTCCTTTTTGTTAATAGCGCGGTAGTTCCTGGCCAAACAGGAAACCGTTGCGGTAGTTCCTGAGGACGTCGGCCACGACGTCATGACGTTGGCCAGGAACGTCATTTTCCCGGGAAAGTCCCCCCCGTACACGTTCAATAGAAAATATATAAATAAAAGGCTTCCGGGGGTGAAATTCACGGAGTGGGTGTTGTGAAACTTTTGCCACTCGCAAAAGATATACAATTTAACTTTAGTTTTGTTGAAAACGTTACCTAGTATTACTTTAAGGTCTAAATCTAAAACCATACAGAGCCTACAAAACTGACTCTATTCACACGTCAATATAATCGTCAAGTTCGACCATTATTATTATGTTAGTCTATAAAGGACTCATTCAAAAACAACAATGTGAAACAATTAATGTCAACAACATAAGTCAATAGTTTAATATAATGTCAATAGTAAAGGCAAGATGATTATGAACAAAGTGTTATGCCCTACAAACAAATTCAAACCATTATTCATGGAACTTTTAAAATACTGATGACAGCACATGGACCAGTTTCATGTACGGAACACATGGTTGAGATTTCACTTCCTTTTCTCAGTTCACTGTCGGCTAGATCAGTGGTTCTCAACCTGTGGGTCGGGACCCCCAGGGGGGTCCCCACATGAATCTGGGTCCCCAGATAACAGTGAAGTGACAATTTAAGGACTTAAGACTGTTTTTTAAAAAAATAGAAAAAAAGACCATTATTTACTGCATAAAAGGGTAATCTACAAACTACAGTATACTATAAAAACTGGTCAAATATAAGAGTCCAAAATTGTGAAAATAGCAGATCTACAAGCTCACAACGCCTCGCAGTGCGAGGCGTTGTGAGCTTGTAGATCGGCTATTTTCACAATATTTATCTGTGGAACAGAGTAAAACTAAATGTAACGCCTCATTCTCAAGTGCTTGTCAGGGGGGGGGGGTCCCCAGTTCAAATATAATTATTTTGGGGGCCACGGCCTGAAAAGGTTGAGAACCACTGGGCTAGATAAATGTTTAAGCTTTTAGCTTTAATGTCTGACTGTACCATGTGCTGTTTACATGTCTGACTAATAAAGCATTGAATCAATGCAGTCAGATGATGTGTGGTTTGTCTGAAAGTGTCTTGCCAAGTTCCCTTTCTTCACCACCACCATTATGCAGTTGTTGCTAAAGAGACAAATACATGGTTAAAATACTGCTGACAACGCACACCTCACATTCATGTACGCGACACAAATACACATTCAGTTCCTTTTTCCTTTTTCTTGGCTGTAGAACTCTTGAATGTCGTACTTCCCTTTCTTTACCATCGTTGCATAGATTTTGTTGTTAAGACAAACACATTTACCATTCCACATGTACAAAGTAATTGTCACATTGCAGGATTATAATGTATATGGTGTAAAAAAGTGGGTGAAATTATTGTTTTATTCTCAACATCACAGATACAGGAAGAGAGAGAATAATAATTAGACATATTTCATCACATGGGGGAATTAAGCAATGGACAAAAGTTTCGGTCACATGCAGTTCCTTCATTTTGGCATGTAAATGAGACACACACACACACACACACACACACACACACACACACACACACACACACACACACACACACACACACACACACACACACACACACACACACACACACACACACACACACACACACTGAGACACACACTGAGACACACAGAGAGAGAGAGAGATCTTATTTGAATATGGTTTAAATAAGTATTTAGATGTAGAGACCTGACCTCAGTGAGGAGCTTGGAGGGAATAAAGGTGGTGTGTGTTCCTCAGTTCCAGTGTGGAGGATGATGGCATTAATCAACCTATTTTGTTAGTAAACAACTGTAGTGGGTTTAGTGGAGGTTTAGTGGAGGTACTGCAGTCAAACATTTTAAACATGTTGCAAAAAAATCATAACTTGATTTCATCCACTTTACAATCCCTAAAATTGCTGATCTATATAGGAGTTACAAGACGCCATCCAGGCAGCCCCCCCTCACGACATTGTCATTGTCCTCACCGACGCCAATGCTACAATCTCCACACCGGATCCCACCCTCCCGGTAGTAACAGGTCCCGTCTTTATCGACAGTACCACCAACGATAACGGCCAACGATTATTGAATCTATGTAGAGCCACCAACCTCTGCATTGCCGACACATGGTTCCCCCGGAAACGGATCCATCACTGGACCTGGTACAGCCCAGACGGAAAAACAAAAAAAGCCATTGACCACATCCTCATATCCCGCCGATGGAAGACATCGATCACCAACTGCCGTGTCTTCAGAGGTGCACAGCTTGCCAAAACAGACCACCGACTGCTGATAGCTGACCTGCGGCTGAAGCTCAAAGCAGTGGCATCAACCAACGCCTCCCCCAGACTGGACTCTTCTCGTCTGCAAGACCCGGCCATCATGGAGTCGTACAGGTGCTCTATCGCAAACCGCTTTAATGCTCTCTCCAGTGGGACACCCCAGGACTGGCCCCACTTTAAAAATGAGGTCATTGAGGCTTCCACAGAATCCATCGGGCGAACAAGACCTGCCCCCAAGAAGCCCTGGATATCCCAGAACACACTGGACATCGTAAACAACAGACGAGCTGCCCGTTTGCGAGGGGACCTGGACCTGTATCGGCGCCTCAACAGCCAGCGCAACATCTCTATCCGGCGCGACAGGGAAAACTTTTGGAGCAATCAAGCGACAGCCATGGAGACGGCTTCCCAAAATAACAACCTGCGGCAGCTATTCAACCTCCTCCGCCAAGGGAAAGCAGGCCCCCGCCAGCGCTCTTTCTTAGTGAAGGACGGGGCCGGCAACGTCCTCTCAACTGAAGCCGACTGCATCAGCCGTTGGAAGGAGCATTTCAGCGAGCTCCTAAACCATCCCCCTGCCCCGGAAGACCCCACTCTCACCAGACACTCCACAACAAACCCGGACTGCTCCATCACCCCCGTCTCCCCAGCCGAAGTCAAAGCAGCCCTGACAAAGCTCAGGAACGGCAAAGCCCCTGGCATATGTACCATCACAGCAGAGATGCTGAAGGCCGGGGGAGACAACATCATCCTCTGGCTCACAGAGATTATCAACCTCGTGTGGGTCTCTGAGTCGCTGCCTGATGACTGGAGGCGGGGCATTATACTTCCCTTCTGGAAGCGAAAGAGAGATCAGCTGACCTGCAGCAACCATAGAGGCATCACACTCCTCTCCATCCCCGGTAAACTCTTCACCCGTATCCTACTCACCCGAGCTCTACCTGCAACCAGAAGCAGACGGCGCCAACAACAAGCTGGGTTCATGCCCAACCGCTCCACCACTGACCACATCTCTGCTCTCCGGCTCTTAATAGAAAAGGCCCGGGAGTTCAGAAAGGACCGGCACCTGTTTATTGCCTTCATTGACCTTAAGTCGGCCTTCGACACTGTGGACCACGGGTCCCTCTGGAACATCCTGAAGTCCCTCGGCGCCCCAACAAAAATCACCACACTCTTCAAGCAGCTGTACCATGGTGCGGAAAGCTGTGTGCGTGTGAATGGTCGGGACTCCGAGTGGTTCCCCATAAACAGCGGGGTAAGGCAGGGCTGCGTCGCTGCCCCAGAACTCTTTAACTGTGTCATTGACCACCTGATGTCAAGAGTCTGTGAGCGGGTCCCCGGGGTGTCACTCGGAAGCTACACTCTGAAGGACCTCGAATACGCTGATGACACCACTCTGTTCAGTGAGACTGCCGATCAGCTCTCTGAAGCCCTCAGCGTGTTTGACGAGGAGACCAAAAAGCTCGGCCTGAAGATAAGCTGGCACAAGACCGAACTTATGCACGTAGGCGACGGACCTGACCCACCACCCCTTCTGTTTGATGGCACCCCTGTCCACTTTGTCCCAACATTCAAGTTTCTGGGCTCGACAGTGTCCAACACCGGCAACCTCAAAATAGAGGTCGACCGACGCCGTGCCCTTGCAGCGTCCGTCATGCAGTCCCTATGGAGACCGCTGTGGCGACACCGGCACATATCCAGGGAGACAAAGCTCAGAGTCTACAATGCCTCTGTCATTTCTGTCCTCCTGTACGGCTCGGAAACATGGCCGCTGAATAACACTCTGGCGGCCAGGCTCGATGGCTTCGACTCCAGAGCCCTCAGGAGGATCGAAGGCATCACGTGGAGCCAGCATGTCACAAACCAGGCTTTAAGAGAGAAAACCCAACAGCTCCCAGCATCCCGCCTTGCAGCAATGCGACGAGTACGCTGGTATGGCCACATCATCCGCCTGCCTGTGGAACACCCAACAAGCACCATCCTGGCCTTCAATCCCCAGCAAGCCGGTTGGAGACGTCCCAGAGGCGCCCCCCGCACCCGCTGGCTGGATGTAATAGCCCAGGACCTAAAGGCTTGTGATGTGACTCTGGCACAAGCTCAACACCTTGCCCACGACAGACCCAGATGGAGAAACCTGGTTGCTACAATTGGCTCTACGCGCCTTAGATGACAGCCCCGCTGCCTCATCTATAAGAAGTGCAAGAGGACTAAGTAAGTAAGTAAGTAAGTTGCATCTTGACGCGTTGAGAGCTTGTAGATTTTGGTTTTCGGTGTATGAGAAGTAGGTACATGTGTGCCGCTTTTGGAAGTGCTCAAAGAAAAACTAGAACCTGTGGTCTAGTGTTTGTGCAGTGAGGAGGAGAAGTGGTCTTTGACTCGCTGCACACTTCACTTTTATGTTTCTGAGAGCGTGAGAGCGTTGTTCGGAAAATTCCCTCTTTAACACTAGTTTTTATCCGGCACCCGTTGTTTTGTTAGAGAGTGCATATTACCTTATGTAGGGCCGGTGGTTTAAATCAAGGTTTATCCATTGATCCAGTTGCACCAAACTTTAAACCTAGTTTCCACTAATCAGGTTTAGTTTTAAACCATCCTTTTAATCTTGGTTTTAATTTTCACAGTAAACCTGGATTAATGTTATTCCTGTTGCACCACTACTTTGAACTTCAATTTAAATAGCAGTAAGGGATTAATTTTAAACTTGCAGTAGAGGTGGTTTAAATAGTTTAAACATGTACACAACTCTTCCCATGTTAATTATTTTTTTCTCACTGATACATTGTCGTATTTTTTTTGTCTTCAATTGTGTCTCCATAGTACTGCTCCATTAACTGAAATAATAAAATCTTTTCATGGCTTGTAAAATTCGAACTCCGTGCGTGCTGCGTCATCTTCTCTTGGAAACTATCCAGGAAATGAATGAACGTGCCGTTGCGCGAGGGGAACAGATCTATAAACCCACCGCGCAGCACCGAGTGACGCGTTGTACTTGTGAGCTTATATATCTGTTGTTTTTAGCGAGTGTCTCGCTAAAGCCATTATTTTTGGCTGCAGGAGCTATTTTTAACAGGCCTACCCACATTCTCTCAAAAGTGAATAAAAAAGTAATGCTAATTATATTTTGGCTCAAGAGAAGAATTATTCCTTTTTATTTACAGCGCAAATCCAAGATGGCGGACACACAACCAAGTTTAATCCATGAAATAATCATTATCTTAATGTACAACATTGTTTTCTCATTCAACTGTAAACAAACCAACATACAGTATGAGTGTATACAGGGTATCTGCACATTTATAAAGAGACCATTTAATGACCTTAAGAGCTTTTTGGTCAAATTGGCCAAATTGTCAAACATGACGTAAGAAAGAGCGCAGCGTGAAGCGTTGTGAGCTTGTAGATCGGCTATTTTCACAATATGTATCTGTGGAACCGAGTCAAACTAAAAGTAATGCCTACAAGTGCTTGTCAGGGTGGGGGGTCCCCAGTTCAAATATGATTATTTTGGGGGGTCCCCAGTTCAAATATATAGTTTGGGAACCCCTGAGCTAACCAATACTCATAGACAGAGCTAAACATTTAAGAATAAAATACTGTTATCCATACACCAATTAAAATATTCTGGTGTCTGGTATTTTGTTTTATAATGCAATTGTGGTTCATGGGTGGGATGGCTGGATAAAAACATGAAACTGTCTTGCACAAAAATGGATTATGTATGAAAAAGTTTTTTTTATCATTAACATGTCATCAGTGATGCACAGCATGGTTACTGAAGTTTAGTCCATATAATGTACAGTATACTGAAGGACAGTGACAGACCGTGAATACGATCAGTCATTATTTTATAGTTATATGGTGCTGGTTCTGTGCCAGAACATCTTGGTGGTTGTCTCAGGTACAGGTTGACCTCGTAAGTTGTAGTTGAAGTTAAAGTTGAAGTTGATCTAGACATTTCCCAGAAATGATCCCCTGACACAACTAGAAGTGAAAGTCTGCATCTCCCTGTCAGGTTATTTAACCATTTACACAACAAAATAGAATTGCATGTAAAATCATCTTGGTTTTAGTTTTTCAAACATCATATCTGATGTCACGTCATTCATCCTAAAATCTTCAGCTTCTATAAATCAAGGTTTGATCCTCATAATACCTAAAAAACTAAAACTACATGCAAAGTAAACTAAAACTGTATGACTAAACTACAGCATAATATGATACAGTCTTAGTGGTGTGTTTCTGCTTACATAATAGTGAATGAAGACTATGAAACTATTTAATGAAGGTGTTTTGTGAGGTCACACACAGTGACCTTTGACCTTTGAACACGGCGTTCTCAACGGGCCTGAAAATTAAGGCTCGGCCCTAACTGGGCCCGACTGGGCCGGCCCGAACCTGACTATTTCCATCATGTTAGGCCCGAAACCCGAAAAAAACCAGAGGGGGGAAAAAAAGAAAAAAATATTATTATTTTTTTAAATATTTTTAATATTATTATTCTGTTCTGAATGTGTATTTATCTATTATGAAGATGGCGCTGACGGCGCTGACTGACATTAACTTACACTGTGCTTACACTGTGCCGATTTAAAGTTAAATCCTTGTCTTGCTCACGCACCTCTGTGCAGTGCAAGGCATCGTCTGCATTTCTCTGCCTCTCTCGACCGAGTCTTTGTCTCCCCCCCCCCCTGTCGATGTTATTTCACCCGCACACACACATACACACACACACACACAAACACACAATAATTTGCAACATAATAGCAAGAACAGGAACAATACCACGATAACGCAATGGTGACTAATGACTATGAACCAGCAACAGATTCCACGTACCCAAAACAGTTGGAGGGTTATTTTCCCAAGCTGAAATCTGCGTTTAAACTGCAAGGCTGCATGGTTGTGTTGTTGAACACATACACAGTTTAACGTCGGGAAAGTTACACGACTCACTCGCCCAGGTGTTGTCACTAATCACCGTAATCATAACAAAATTCAGAATCACATCGCTGCCTGTTTCGGATTCCGCACGTTAAAGTATATTTATTCATTTGTTCGTCTATTTATTAACTGCTACTGTAGTCTTACCCTGCGGTACATGAAAACTCCCGTTACAGTCATGGATCAACTTCAACCTGGTGTTTGCACTTTCTCCATTTACGGTCCGTACATCTATAGAAACGTTCAGATTTCAAATATAAATTGCTTACCCTATGGCCACGGATGTTAAAATGATGCACGGGACTCTCAAAAGTACCCGTATATTCTGTATTGTTCAATAAAAAGCATTTTAATCCGATCGGTGGCCATTTTATCATAGAGTTATAATGTATCAGAGTGCAATACACCTACCAACCGATAGGGTCGCTTGGTTGAAAGTATATGGAGAAAATGGCCACCGATCAGATTAAAATGCTTTTTATTGAACAATACGGATGATACGGGTACTTTTGAGAGCCCGTACATAAATGTAACATCCGTGGCCATGGGATAAGCACTTTATATTTGACATATGACTGTTTCTGTAGATGTACGGGCTATAAATGGAGAAAGTGAAAACACCAGGTTGAAGTTCATCCATGACGGACGAGACAGACGACCGTCGTGTATCCATGGCTATTACTCCCTCTAACATTTCCCGTGTTTTTAGTTTATTGAAATAATGTCATGCACATTTGTCCAGTGCATAGCCTACTGCAGGCCTTGTTGACTAGATTTAGAAGAGATTTTGAAGCTATCGAAATTATCGATTATTTTTAAGGGGAAAAGCCGTCATTTAACATGCAAGTCAATGGGTGAGAAGCAGAGAGTGCCAGGCGCTGCCAGGCCTGGGTGTGACTAACTTCGCACCACCAGTCACAGAGTGGAGTGGGTGGGGCTTAGCGAAGGGTCCATTGATTTCTGAACGAACCTGACCACTGAATGTACACTATTGTTGAAGGCTGGTGTACTGTAGACTGAAATTGCTGTGGGTTTTTGTATTAAAAGGGCCCTTGATATGGATGCATCATGCGGTAGCCCTGAAACATGAATGTGAACCATGGCTACATATGCGGCAATGGATTACAAGAACGCTCGTCCCCAAACACACTCGCCCGGGTCTAATCCGGCGGCCTCTGCCCGCGAAATGAATGGGGGTGAGTGTGTTTTGGGGCGAGTGTTCTGTTTACCACCGGAACTCTCGCCCAGAATCGCTTTTTTTTACTCTCTCTCACTCTGCTGCTGGCTCAGTGAGCGTGAGCAGAGCAGCACAGTGCAAGTTAACGCCAGTAAGTCAGCACCGTCAGCGTCATCTTCATAATAGATAAATACACATTCAGACAGAACAGAATTCAAAAATATATTATAAAAATAAATAAAAATTCATAATCTTTTTTTTTTTTTTTTTTTTTCATGGAACCCGAGGCTCGGCTCGGCCCGACCAATTAGCATACTTTTGAGGCCCGGCTCGGCCCGAAAACGTCGGGTCGGGTCGGGCCGGGTCCGTGTGTGTGTGTGTGTGTGTGTGTGTGTGTGTGTGTGTGTGTGTGTGTGTGTGTGTTTGTGTGTGTGTGTGAGAGCGTGTGCGTGCGTGCGTGCGTGCGTAATGGACTCTGCCGCAGATTTTTCAGATCGGCCTGTTATAGCTCCACCAGGAGGTAGATTTTTGCCAAAAAGAAAAATGTGTATTATTCCTACAGATTTTGTCCAAACATCACACAAATCGGTACACAGTATCTCTATAGTCATTAAACGAAACGGGTCTTTCAGATTTGACATATTCCATCATGATTGGCTTGACATTCAAGTTTGCATGCAGGAGTGACCCCTTTTGAACAAAATGCTTCAAATCATAAACGCAGCGTCCGATTGCAGTGAAACTTTGCAGCACATTCGCACTACATGGAGGAACAATTGCCAACCTTTTGACATTATAGCACCACCAGGAGGCGGATTTTTCCAAAACATTTTTTTTATATTACTCCTACAGATTTTGTCCAAACATCACACAAATCAGTACACATTATCTCTATAGGGCATAGCAGTGGCAGCCATTTTCTGGTTCCATCGTTCCAGACCCCATTCATTTTTCCCATAGAGATTTCCATATATTTATATTTGAAATATATTTATATCAATTATTTGAAGCCTCGAATCAAGCCATCCAGGATCCTCGTGATTTAAAACCACAAAACAAAGGGTATTTATTAAATATAGTATATCATATAATTAAATATTAAATATTTGTTTCCACAGAATCAAATGTGTTATGGTCATGAATCACCAGGATCCTGGATAGCTTGATTCTAGGCTTAAATTAATTGATATAAATATTTTTGGAAATCTCTATGGGAAAAATTAATGGGGTTTGGAACGATGGAACCAGAACATGTCCGTCACTGCTATGCCCGGCAGAGTAGTTCCGGAGAAGCGGACTGAGGGGCCCTGTCTTTCCCTATAGGACTGACCGTGGACTGGGACTTAAATTGGGGCTTGATCAACCCCGGCTGGGTCACCTGGGCGAGGGTGTATGTTGTTGCGAGACCCGAAACACCCGTCAACCCCAGGCTACAACACTGATGATGTGTCCCATGTGCATCCATTTGATGTTTTATTTATAATATAATTTAATTGTAGCATGGATTTTCTGGCACAATAACAAATGTATTTACATTTTTTAAATTGGCTATATATGGTTGCTATCAGGCAGAAACCATGTATTTCCAAATGTTTTCTTTTAATGTTGTTTCGTAAATTAATGCCTATACTTTGTCATACAAAAGTGGTGAGATGTGACCCGTTGTGAGCTTGTAGATCAGCTATTTTCACTTGTTTTATTTTTTTAAATAATTATAATTATTTGGACATACAAGGTTTCCACCCGACATCAATGATACGTTTCATTTATGAACCACAAAGTATCAACATGATGGTGATTTATATTGAGATCTGGATTGTGTGTGTGTGTGTGTGTGTGTGTGTGTGTGTGTGTGTGTGTGTGTGTGTGTGTGTGTGTGTGTGTGTGTGTGTGTGTGTGTGTGTGTGTGTGTGTGTGTGTGTGTGTGTGTGTGTGTGTGTGTGTGTGTGTGTGTGTGTGTGTGTGTGTGTGTGTGTGTGCGTGCGTGCGTGCGTGCGTGCGTGCGTGCGTGCGTGCGTGCGTGTCTCTGAGACAGACAGACAGACCAGCTGGGTGTGTTATGAAACAGTGGAAAAATACACCTGAGAGTCAAAACAAAGTAATAATAGGTACATGGTGAGTGACTAGATAATAAAGGCCAGGGAACGGTTTAAAGGAATGCAGTTCATGTCACAACTAGTTGATGTTGTCTCATGAAAGTCATCAGACATTTAGGAGAGTTTCTGGTGCTTCCGTTGTTGAGCTGTATCATTCTTGTGTGTGTGTGTGTGTGTGTGTGTGTGTGTGTGTGTGTGTGTGTGTGTGTGTGTGTGTGTGTGTGTGTGTGTGTGTGTGTGTGTGTGTGTGTGTGTGTGTGTGTGTGTGTGTGTGTGTGTGTGTGTGTGTGTGTGCTGTTTGACCTGGCCATAGGCAGGGAATCAGGCCGCAGCCTGTTTGGAGTGTCATAGCTTCTGTACTTGAGTAAAAGTACAGTATTGGAACATCAAACTGTACTAAAAGTACTCATTATGCAGAATTTCCCATTTCACACTTTCAAATGTATAAAACGTTTTTGAAAATAGCAGATCTACAAGCGCAAAATGCATCACAACGCATATTGTGAGCTCGTAGATCTGCTATTTTCAAATAGTCTAAATATATATACCTTAAATGGTTAATGTATGTTTAGTAATAAAAATCTAAATCTAAAATGTATCTAGTAACTAAAGTTTTCAAATAATTGTAGTGGAATAAAACATTAGCCTCTGAGATGTAATGGAGTAGAAGTAAAAAAAAATGAAATACTCCAGTAAAGTAAAAATACCTCAAAATTGTACTTAAGTACAGTACTTGAGTAAATGTACTTACTGTATTACTTTACACCACTGTCCAAAACTGTTACTTTTCGGGATTAAAATAAAAAGTATCAGATCCACAAGCTCGAGCTTGTAGATCTGATACTTTAGTGTGACACTGTAGTATGATCAAGTAGGACGTTAATTTATGAACAAATTATTAACAATCTTAAGCTCTGTGCTTTATGTGAACCTTTATGTTATCATTCTGCTGTGTAGGTTATTACTACAATAGAAAAGTTCAAGTTTTCTGTTTGCTGCTGTTTTATATTGAGGTTTTTGATTCATACTGTAACTTCCATTCAAATTAAATCATATAGCCTTTAGCAGAGGCAGACTGTGTGTGTGTGTGTGTGTGTGTGTGTGTGTGTGTGTGTGTGTGTGTGTGTGTGTGTGTGTGTGTGTGTGTGTGTGTGTGTGTGTGTGTGTGTGTGTGTGTGTGTGTGTGTGTGTGTGTGTGTGTGTGTGTTGTTGTTGTTGATAAAGATGTGTCATCTTGTTGTTGTGTTGATCTTGTGGTGTTGTGTAGCTATGTTGGTGTTGTGTAAATGTGCTGATGTTGTGTTGCTGTGTAATTGTGTTGATATTGTGATGGATTGTGTAGCTGTGTTGATGTTGTGTTGGATTGTGTAGCTGTGTTGTTGTTGTGTAGTTGTGTTGATTAGGGGTGGGCTCATAGAACGTCTCTTCTTTCATTGACAATGAAGTTATGTTATTGACTCTTGTCTTGTTTCTGATGGTGATGGAAAAACATTAATTTCAGTGTTTGAATGTTGAGTGTTTGAATTGTTCACGACAGTGATCTTGTCGTGAACATGAAGAGACAGGACACTAATGATTGACATTACATAATTCTCTATTTCTCTGTATTTCTCTCTCTCTCTCTCTCTGAAACAAACAACAAGTCAACCAGCTTAAACGGCGCAATGCAACCCAGAAACAGTGTTGCCATGTCGGCTTATTATAAGCGACTGGGCTTGTTTTTCTGTAGAGTAGCTTGTAAATATTATTGCGGGTTGTGTTTTTTTGGGCTTATTTCTAAAGTGTAGTTGCTTATTTGGCCTTGTTTCCTAATGTTGTTTAAACCAGTGGTTTAAAGTAAACAACACATAATATGTAGGCCTATTTGTCCGCAGACCCCCCCCCCCCCTTCTGAAAATATGTTGTGCCATAGACCCCCGTACAAGATTTGTGTGGATTTGGAAAATATTCCACAATTTTCTTTTTTTTCTCCAAGATTTTTCTTTCAAAATAGCTGCGATGCATTGTGAGCTTGTAGATCGGGGCCGGGACTTTATCGCGTTCATTTCGATCAATTAATTACAGAAAAAATATTGCGTAAAAAAAACTTAACGCATTTTTATCGCACCTATTTTTGCACCGCGGAACGTTTCTCGCTGGACGAGTTTCAGACGGTGCTTCTCACACAACAACAAGCTGAAGCCAGCATGGTGCATGAAAAAATTAATGGAGACGCGACCGCATAGCCTGCGGGGGTGCACGATGCGGTGCGGGTCACATGCGATTTTTATTAATAATTAATTGAACTACTATAAAACAACAGTAACAACACACTCTACCAGCCTCCCGTGGTGGAAAATAGCAGATCTACAAGCTAACAATGCATTGTGCTTGTAGATCTGCTATTTTCAAATGGCCAATATAGGGCTTAAGTGGTTACTGTATGTTTTGTAATAATAATCGAAATCTACAAAGTAACTAGTAACTAAAGTTTTCTAATAATTGTAGTGGAGTCAAAGTACAATATTAATATTAGAAATTGGAAATACTCGAGTCAAGTGCAAATACCTCGAAATTGTACTTAAGTACAGTTCTTGAGTACATGTACTTAAAGACATATGCCAAAATCCATTTGAAAAAATTGCTTTTCACTGTTCTCAGGTCAAATATTGATATGCGATTAAAATGCGATAAGGATAAGGATAATTCCTTTTAACAGGTCGTTCATGAAAGTCCTTGCGGTCTTGTTTCCAATGAGAACCTGTGAGCAATTGGGGTTAAGAGTCTTGCTCAGGGACAAATTTCATATCATCGGCACATATGCTGGGATAGCCTGGAATCGAACCTGGGGCAACCAGGGCCAGCTGGTTCCCTAGGCGGGCTCACTAACCACTCAGCTATGGCCGCCCGATTATTGCGATTAATTAATTACAAAGCCTCTAATTAATTAGATTAATTTTTTTAATCGAGTCCCAGCCCTAGTAATGTATTTATAGGTTTAAAGTGCTCATGTGGCCTATAGTCTTGTTTTCATAGATCTGGTTGCTTATTTATCTCGCAAAATCTGGCAACGCTGTTCAGAGTCAGACATGCTGCTCACGCACACACATACACGGAATACACACAGCTCTCTCTCTCTCTCTCTCTCTCTCTCTCTCTCTCTCTCTCTCGCTGTGTTCAATTCCTCTCAAATAAACATCCTCGAGCACACTCACTCAATCTCTCATTCTGTTTTATAATGTTTAACTTAAAATAGGACTGGACTGTAATTTTGCGGGGGAGGGTCTGTTTGTTGCGGTCAGGTCCAGTGATCCTCTCCTAGCCACGGTGGCTGCTGTAATGTGCTCTCATTGGCTGTAGCGTGGATCTCCTCGCAGAGTGATCGCAGTCCTGTTCATACTGTATGATACTGTCTGATGTCCAGTCGGCGACAGAGTCAAATGTCAAACCTGCTAGATATCTAGAAACATTCGGGACATCGCCGAGCGCTATATCGCGGGTAGATCCTCTCGCAGAGCCTTTCACACACAACAAGCAATATGTCGATCAAAGGCTGATCTGCGTTAGATCGGGGGATTTTGACGGCGATCGCCAGAAAGGTTCCCCGACAGCATAATCGGACCAAATATCCTACAGTGTGTACCCACCCTTAATGTCACTGTGGAGGCACAGACGTGCCTCTAGTGTCTGCGGTATGAATTTATAAAACTGTAGGCTACTGTATATTGATCACATGAACACCACACACAAGCCTATTAAGTCTTATCTGATGAGGAAAAGTTGGGTCCGGAATAGATCCATTCCCCATTCCTACATATAGGGATATATTAATCCAAAAAACAAATTTCCCCCATAATCGGATAGCAGCGTTCCAATTACCCTGGATTACAACATCATCTTTTTACCTCGGTAAAGGTGAGCAATGTTCAGTAGAAAAGGCTTATATAATATCCTTTCCATGTTTGTTAGTCTATTATTTGGTGGTGGGGTTAAACCTTGTAAACTTCTTTAGTCTCATTACACATGACATGAGATCATTACGTTCAGCTGATCCATCATGCAATAGAGGGACTCTCTTCCAGACAGAACAGATGTAGGCTACAAGTTGTCTGTTAAGGCGATTGTAACGCCGACATCTGTATTTTTAGACGAGAGACGGACAACTTTGAACTTCTCCAGCACCAGTGTTGCCAGATTTTGTGAGAGAAATAAGCAACCAGGTCTATGAAAATAAGCCCCAAAGAAGCAACTATAGGGCACTAGGCCATATGAGAACTGTAAACCATACTGTAAACATTGAAAATAGCCGATCTGCAATATTCCACATTTTCTTTCAAGATCTTTTGAAAATGGCAGATCTGCAAGCTCACAACGCGTCGCATCTTCACGCGTCTTCAAAGATTTTTTTAAACATTCTAACAACACAAATCTGGTACGGGGCTCCCTGGCACAAAACATTTTCAGATTGGGGTTATAGGGACAAATAGGCTACATTCATTTGGGGGTCCATGACATGAAAATATTTGAGAACCACTGGTTGAAATAATTAAA
Source organism: Gymnoscopelus braueri (assembly GCF_963280865.1). Classification (NCBI taxonomy): domain Eukaryota; kingdom Metazoa; phylum Chordata; class Actinopteri; order Myctophiformes; family Myctophidae; genus Gymnoscopelus; species Gymnoscopelus braueri. Next base: position 2,420,944 of record NC_137615.1, read on the forward strand.
ACATTGTGAAGCAAGCCCAAATAAACAACTACACTTTATAGAAACAAGCCCAAAAAAACACAACCTGCAACTACCAATATTTACAAGCAACTTTACAGAAAAGTGTGGTGTGAAAACGGGAGTGGAACAATTCAAATGAACTTCTCGGTAACATGCTTGAGATTTTACAACCAGCTGGCAGCCATCCAGATTCATCATGACATACACCTGTGATCCGCACAGTTAAGGGATATACACACCCCTTTGTGAATTGCACGCCAGTTTTAGCTTAGAGAAAATACACCCTCCTTTAGTAACTTTATTTACACCTTATTTACGACCAGCTTAGTGAATCTGGGCCATTGTTTGTTACCTGAACAGATCACCTCCAGTCTGGAGGGACATTTTCACAAGTTTAAACACCCAAATACAGACAAGAACAGTTACTGAGAAACAACCTCTGATGTTTGTACAGTATCTTGTTCTGTTTTCATGACAGAAGTCACAGACGGCCTGCTCAGAGTGATGAGAAGGAGCTTCATTATTAGACCAAACTGAAGAAAGGATCTGGAATGCTGTCCAGTCTGTTCAACCAAAGGTCAGTAATTTGTTTAATTAGTCTTTTGTCTGTGCCGTTTCCTCATCTGTTATTTAAGCTTTACTAACAATCTGAAGCTCTGTGTCTAAAGTGAACCAGTGTTCATTCTGCTGTGTAGATAATTACACCAATATAAAAGTTAAAGTTGTATATTTTTTTATATTGAGACTTTTGATTCATTTATTGTGCTGCACTGTAACTTCAATTCAAATTAAATTATATAGCCTTTACCAGTACTGGTCAGCTCCCAGTACAACAGTATCAGACTGTGGTTGTACTGGTCAGCTCCCAGTACAACAGTATCAGACTGTGGTTGTACTGGTCAGCTCCCAGTACAACAGTATCAGACTGTGGTTGTACTGGTCAGTTCCCAGTACAACAGTATCAGACTGTGGTTGTACCGGTCAGCTCCCAGTACAACAGTATCAGACTGTGGTTGTACCGGTCAGCTCCCAGTACAACATTATCAGACTGTGGTTGTACTGGTCAGTTCCCAGTACAACAGTATCATACTGTGGTTGTACTGGTCAGTTCCCAGTACAACAGTATCAGACTGTGGTTGTACCGGTCATCATTTCATGATCTTTTGTACCCGAAGAAAAAAAACAAAAACCTAAGACCGGTTACCACAAAACAGTCGTGACCAGAGACCTCAAAAACTACAAGAGTGAGGACTTTAATCACAGACTAGAGAAACAGGATTGGTCCAACGAACTAAACAGCACGAAGGTAGACGAATCTTGGCATGGCTTCAAAACCAAATTCACTTCAATTTTGAATAGCGTGGCTCCCATGAAAACCACCAGGGTCAAAACCTCAGAGCCACGGATGAATTCGGACGTACTTACTGCAATGAAAGACAGAGACAAAAAGTGCTCTGAAGTTCAGAAATGTGAGACCAACTCGCCAAACGCTTCAACAATGATCTCAAAACACACTTTGTGAACCTCATAAAACAGCTAAATCACACAGCCAGAAAGACAACGGGTACTATGGGTATTATATAACTGGATGGGGCATGCATCCCCAACTTGCATCGTTCCCTGGGCACTACCAGCGTAATAATAATAATTATTATTATTATTATCCACGTGGCTGAATATCCAAAGTGAAACCTACTTCACAGTGCGTTGATCTCGTTTTTGTTTACTGGCCCATTAATTATTGGAATTAAAAAGAACCACTGTCAAAACACTGGTGTTTTGGTCACAAAAGTCTCTCATTGTTCCAGGAATAAATGGGGTCGCTTAATGAACAACTCTTGAACATTCTGGAAGACCTGGATGATAAGGAGGAGTTCAAGAAGTTCAAGTGGTACCTGCATCAGGGTGACTCCTCTACTGGCCTCCCTCCCATCAAAAAGAGCTATCTCAAAACCGATGCTGACCGGACAGACACAGTGGATCACATGGTCCAGACCTACGACTCTGATGGAGCTCTGAAGTTCACCTTGAACATTCTGAAGAAGATCAACAGGAATGATCTGGTGAAGAGACTCAGGAACACTGAGTTGGTACCCAAAGGTAGGTCATGGGAAAAATACAAGATGAATAAGATGTGTACATTTCTTTCTTTATTTTTTGTTCTTTCCATTTTGAACACAATTTCAAATTGGTTTGTGTAAGATTATCAATCAATATCTTCATCAGGCCAGGTCATACAGCAACATTGCAGGAAGATAATGTTTTGTAGGCCTACTGTCTAGCTCTATTGGCACAGTGGATTGTGCGTCGGGTTGCCGGGCAGGGTTCCATCCCAGCTCCATGTGAATCACTGTGGTGGCAGAACAAGTTTTTCTTTCTACTTGAGTAAAAGTAGCAATAATACCACAATGTAGAAATATTAAAAGTAAAAGTCCTGCAATACAAAATAGTATTTGAGTGAAAGTACAAACGTATTGGCATCAACATGTGATAACAATACCAAAGTAAAAGTACTTCTGTCAGATAACTCACGAATAATTGAACCAATATTACAGACCAAATATATGAAACAATATTATAGAATGAGAATACAAGAGTGGATGTAATATATTTTATTTTGGCGTTCAGGCTCTGCTACATTTTTTCTCCCTGCTCAGCATAATTAAGACAACCATCATTAACCTTTAAGAGCAGGGAGATATATATACATAACAACCCCCCATGGGGAACAGAACCAATAGCAGAGCCCACTGGTGGTGCTGGGGTGGTGGTGGGAGTAAACGCTGCATGACAACACCTATGAAACACAAAGCAGACAGAACACAGATGAAGGTGAGCTTAAATAACCCGCCCGATTGGACAGCTGACTGCCACGTCAGAGTATGACGTACTGTATGGGTCTGCATGATGCTGTACAGCCCCATAGAATCTCTCTCGAGTGTATGCTGCCAGAACTAACTCGCAGGCTACGTATAATTTCTGTCAGATAACTCACGAATAATTGAACCAATATTACAGACCAAATATATGAAACAATATTATAGAATGAGAATACAAGAGTGGATGTAATATATTTTATTTTGGCGTTCAGGCTCTGCTACATTTTTTCTCCCTGCTCAGCATAATTAAGACAACCATCATTAACCTTTAAGAGCAGGGAGATATATATACATAACAACCCCCAACACTGCGGAATCAAGAACGCCCTACGGTGAACGCTCACCGATTCATCCAAGCAGATATCCCACTTGACTCCTGATGGAGACAGTGACGAAATTGCAGCTAGCAATTCTGGATCATGCTAGGATATTCTAACATTATGTGAACTTCTATGTGAGGCCATGGCTACAGACCGCCGTTAGGCAATCCCTCTAGAACCTACCAGAGGAATTATTCTATCTGATGAGGAAAACTATGTGTGGGGTGAATTCTCAAACCCATACCAATTGACCAAGCTGATATCCCATCCACCCCAGACCAGCGTCTGGGATCAGCGAGGACATACTAACTTTATGTGAACTAAAGGCCTTAGCTGCCATGGCATGGCAGCACTTAACCATTCCCCTAATAACACATAGAGGAATATCCTATCTGATGGTAGAAACTATGCGAGTGGTGATTACCTCAAACCAATTGACCAAGCCGATATCCCATCTTTTCCCCCAACACACCAAGACAAGCGTCTGGGATCGGCTAGGACATACTAACTTTATGTGAACTAAAAGGCCTTAGCTGCCATGGCATGGCAGCACTTAACCATTCCTCTAATGCCACATAGAGGAATATACTACTTAAACTTAACATGACTAAGTGTTAATGCAACCGTGATGCAAGCTCAGAGTTGATGCCCCCAACCGCATCAACTCTTATGCTACCCAACCGCATCAGCCGTATGATGCCACCCAACCGCATCAGCCGTATGATGCCACCCAACCGCATCAGCCGTATGATGCCACCCAACCGCATCAGCCATATGATGCCATCCAACCGCATCAACCATGATGCGATATATCATTTTTTATTATTATTATTATTATTTATTTATTTCAACAGAACACCTGTTGATTCCTGAACTCAGGAGTCCTAAACGGTGACCTAAAGCGATGTCCACCGCCGTGCGGTGCCGCACCGCGAGTAGGATCGAAGAGGACATTCTATATATATATATTTTTTTTAAAATTATTATTATTATTATTATTTTTTTTTAAGAAATCTGAAATCAGTACCCGTGCACCATGCACCACGACCCAATCATGAGCAACCCAACCGCATCAGCCATGATGCCACTTAACCGCATCAGCCATGATGCCATTTAACCACATCAGCCATTTAACTGCATCAGCCATGATGCCCCTTAACCGCATCAACCATGATGCCTTGAGTTTGAGCAACCAGCTGACCTCTCTAGTGCCAACTAAAGAACATTTTAAACCTAACATGACTTTGAGGTTACGCTAAACCTTAACTCCACCCAGCGACCACCATATATGCATGGTAATAACAGAACTACCATTTACATTTAGCAATTACAACACTTGTATTCATTACATCCTGAGCCAACAAACTCCCCATTTTAGCGCACATGACGAACATGGCACTAAGGACCATTTTAATCAGAACGATTGAACTGTGCACCAACTGAAAATATACAGAAAGTTGAGATTTGTTCTGCTGAATTAAAGCTTAAACTGAAGATGGGACATGACCTGTTGAACAAATGAGCCACAGATAAAACATAATGCTGCTTTGTGTGAGAACAGACTAAGATCTGTGTGTTAACAGCAAGATCTATGACTGCCCCATCTAACCATAGATTGACTTTCTAATTAACAGAATACTGAAGCAGCTTCCAATGAGAGACTTAAGATAAATCATAAATGTCCTTCCATAGAAATGCAACATCTAATGATGGATGCATGTCTAGCTCTTGATATACGCTCAGATTAGACTCCACATAGATGAAAGCAGTGGATATGGACTTGGCTAGCAGAACCAACATATTTAGTCTGAATCCAGTACTCCCTTTCCATTACATGCTTATAAAATTGCAACCTTGCTTACAAGACTGCAAGGAAAACCACAGCCTGTGTCAATACCGAGAATGATAAAACACCCTTTAAAGGACATACCAACTGGAGTAAACTAAAATGTTTGCCTCCTCAGATGATTTAATTAACGACCATACAATCATCAAGTTCAATAACTTCATAACGAAACGTCAAGTTTGAGCGGTTCAAGATTTAAACCTTAAAAAAAACCTCAACCACGGTACTTGGTTTACTGACTAATTAATTTTAACATGGCCAGCGCCACATAACCTGGACGGAGATGACAGCTATTAAATGATGCAAATCGGAGACTGCCATTACAGTCTATCGCAACAACAGTCCTTCCCTAATGCACACTCTACTATTTAATGATTTGTTAGGCCGACCCATTAAACAAGCAGTGTTAGGTTCCCAGCCACATTGACAACCCCGATTATTCTGCTGCAATACTTACTTCTGAAAGCTTGTCGCACATAACATGTCAACATCACTTGTCAACCGCTTTTCATAGTATGCATTACATCCGGGGAACTGGAACATACGTAGTTTCCAAGACAAAACCAACTTAGCAGTGTTTATATCCATCTCAATATATCACCATGACCATTTAAACGGGCTGCCATTTGCTAAAGAATCAAATGAAACAGATGGGTTCCTTTCAGTGTTCAAAGACTACTTAAGAAAGTTACTGCAGCCTACCATCCTCATATCCAAGGTGTGTGCCGCAAAATGAGAATCACCTTTTAATCATCCCGACCTTTAAAACAAGTATAGCTTAGCAATACGAGAGCATAGGCAACAGTAGAATGCATCCAGTACATTGAACCAGCACTGCAAGCCAACACAATAACCTATTATTACTTGCTTGATTTGAAATTAATTCACTTCATTATTATATTAAACAGCCTACTTTACCGCCACCACAAAATAGAGGCAATTGAACTGCTACAATTAATTGACAACCTCCGATGCAATTCAGCCTACTCTGCAAAATAGATATCAGAAGACGTAGGTTTACACAAATGATAAATAGCTATAGCCACCATCGGACACATGAAAATAAATCAACATAAATAGATTAAGATGATATGACCCGTCTGCACAACTATAGACTACTTTGATTATAAAATGTTTTATATATCTATATATAAGTATTATCCAAGTTGTATTCAGCAACGTAAATCACCTTTAACTAATCCTGACTTTTAAAGCAAATTAAGCTTAATTAGCTTTGCAATACAAGAGCATAGGCAACGTAGAATGCAACAAGTACATCTAACCAGCATTGTGAGCCAACACAATATAAAGCCTAATATATCTTACATGATTGCAGATAATTACTTCAACATAATATCTAAAAAGCCTACCTCCACAAAATCTTAGCACAATTAACTGCTACAATTATTTGACAACATCCAAGCCATTGCCTACTTTGCAAGTTAGATAGCAGAGAACGTAGCTACATCAAATGAAAATAGCTGTAGCCACCATCAGCACATGAAGATAAAATCAGCCCTACTCATGCTGGCTGCAACATTAAAAGATGTACACAATATAATGACCAATCTGCACAACTATAGATTACTTTAATCATAAACATTTTAAGAGCACCATAATGACCAATCTGCAATTATAGTTTCTTTACAGTATATTTAAGAACATCCATTGATTGAATATTGTTTGAAATCATGAACCAGACCAACTAAGGAGTACTTCCTAAACGGAGATACTTGCTATATTTGCTGCTTTACTCAAGTGAAATCTCCCTACTCCTGTATCACTGAAGTGACAAGAACATTTTAGCTGAATTACTTACGCGGGTGCGCGATTTTTTTGCGACTTTTTGGGGGTTTTCTGTGTTTTTCCCCACACAAAAAGGCAGAAAGACAGTGTAAACACCAGGTTGAAGTTCATCCATGACCGTAACAGACTGCTATGATCCATAAAATATATATATATTATAAAAAATAAAATAAAATAAAACTTTTTTTTTTTTTTTTTTTTTTTCTTCCCATCACCAGGGGGGCTGCAGCCCCCATAGCCCCCCCCTTCCCGCGCCACTGGACACGACAGCGTGTATTGCGGAATGCGGAAGCGAAGCTCGCCGCTTTATACCATAGAATTAATCATTTAATCCATTCCGCCCAGAAGCCATACCAGAACATTATATAGATTGATACAATTATTTTCAATTAAAGCTTCTGGTAGTAAACGGTAGCAGCGCAGCAAGAAGCAACCTTACTTAAGCTTCACGATAAACAGCTGATGTCCTTCTCTGTCACTAGACATATGATCTCACCCTGGAGGAATGTTTAAGTTGCCAGATATTGAGAGAGAAATCAGCATGACATATATGAAATGTAAATGATCTGCTACTTTCAAATCCTGAGATACAAGTGGAATATTTGAAAGATTTTGTAACAAATCCGGGGGACCATGACAGAACCACCTTAGGAAGCAATCCTAAGCAACTATACCCCAGAAATAAGCCAAAACCACCAATAACAAGCGACTTTACAGGAAAATAAGCTCAGCGATGCTTACAATAAATCAGACATGGCAAAATCCCATAGCCCGGAGGGACATACACCGTTGATGTTGACGTTAGAAACAACTCACTGCAATTTAAAGTAGCTATGCCTAATGCCTTTAGAAATCGAACGAACACCACATTAGAACCAGCAGCCCACAGCTGAACATCAACAACAGCATTTAGCAGCAACAGCAACTTAGCTTTTGTTGAATCAGAATAATGCACTTTAAGCATTGTGTAGCAGTAGCACCAGCAACAACAGCAGCTACTGAGCTGGGGAGCATGATTTTTTATATTTTTTTAAACAGTGTGTAGAAGTATCACCAGCAAACAACCGAACAACCGAACAACCAACAACCAGCAAACAACCGAACCGCAACCGCTGCATGACAACACCTATGAAACACAAAGCAGACATGGGCTCCCTCACTATGTTGAGAAAAAGTCCAGCAGGTGTATGGGTGGGCAAGCAGACCCGCCCCAACAGGAATGTGTGCACATTCCACACAGGGCATCGCTGCCTCAGGGGCTTCTGGTGAGGTGCCCCGCTATCTGAGATCTGTGTGACGGCTCCTGTTCGACGCCGTCCGCATTTATCAGGTTCTACTGCATGGGTGTGGCAGCCAGCACCCATATCACTGAGTGTGTGCTGGGCTCCGCAGAAGGACATGGCCTTCACCAGTCGTATCTGCAAGTAGAATTGTGGAGTTGCAAGCTCTGTCAGTCCATGAGGAGCTTTGCAGGTCTAGGCCCGGATGATGGAGGAGCAGTGTTACGCCCCAACCTGGCCTCTGCTTGCTGACGAAGGCGGTCGCATTTTTCTTTCCTCTCGACCCTTATCTCTCCACCTCTCCACCTCGCCTCTCTACACTGTGATAACTCAATGACGACAACCTTCTTATTTGTATTCGTATACTTTACTCAGTTGAACTTCAGGCAACACAACAACATACTGGCCACCGCCATTTCACATAATAGACTGACTACATGAGCCCGCGCATACAGCAATGCTCGCTGGGAGGTACCGTAAACACCGTAATAGAGGTGGCTGAACCGTAGATACCATAATAAAGCGCAATGCAAAAATAGAACATTTACAATCTCCCACTTTTCTTTTCTTATTTCTTTTTTAACAGAAAAGGTCAATGTCATTATTAATGTCCATAAGCATATGAAAGTAAGAACATGGTGACCAACACAAAACTGTCCAAAAAAGTTCACAAACTGAATAGTCTCTATTCCAGTTTCCATACTCCAACACTGAGTGCCTTTAGGAGCTGAAGTGCGGATGCACCTCGTTTTGTTAAGCAGTCAGCGAGCTGCTCTCCTGTAGGTGCCCACAGTATCTGTTGGATTCTTTTGCTTTGAAGAAGTTCCTTGATGCCACTTATTTCAAGGCGGAGTCTTTTCTCTGTCACTGATTTAGTAGACTTGATGGCATCTAAAAGGGAGTGGTTATCAGTGACACACAATATTGGTAAGACATGCTGTGTTACATTCCCTGTGGTAAGTTCTGCATGCAGGTCAGATAGAGAAATGGCACTGTCAACAGCATCTGCAAGGGCAAGAGTTTCTCCAGCAAGAGTGCTTCGGACGACTCTCCTGATCTTTTTTGACTGCCAATAAACAGGTGAGAATCTTCCTTCCTCACCCATCAGCATAATGAGATGTCCCCCTTGAGTGCCTCCATCTGGAAGGTTTCCCAGTGAGGCATCACAGAACACTACTAGCTTTAGAGAACTGTCTTTTCCCAGGTTCTGAAACTTCAGTGTCACTTGTTCTGATTTCAACTTTCTCACCACCTTGTTTGTGTCATGTAAAGTCTGCACAGTAGCATGTTTTATGTTAGCTGCAAGGACACATGTATCAAACATAACATCAGGTCTACTTTGTCTGGCAACCCACAGAAGTTGACCTATCTTTGATCTGAGGTCATCAGTTTCACTTTCAGTCAGAGGAGCATCCCGAATCATGACTCTGGAGGTGTTTATTTGAATTGGCTGGAGATTCTGTATGTAATTGTCTTGATGCATACATGTTACTCCATTTGCAGTGACATACTCCATGCCTACATAGCGAAAACTGTCATGTTCTTCTCTGCCCACTTGAAAGGCAGATTGCAGGTGAGGAATTACTGTTGTTGCAAAAGTGTGTGAACCACCCCAAATAAAATCATCAACATGACAGGCAAGCACCCCAGACACATTACAATCGTTATCCAACCAATAAAAAATGGCAGGGTCAACTTTTGACATCTTTCCTCCAGTTTGCAACATTGTTTCTTTAACTCTATTGTACCAGTACAGTGATGCGTCATTTAGTCCATAAACACATTTATTCAGCTTCCACAGAATTCCCTCACGCTTAGCTTCAGGTGGTGGACGGACATATATGTCTCGTGATAGCTCATTTCCTTGAAGGAATGCTGACTTAATGTCCATAGAGTGGGGTGTCCATTGGTTTTGACATATCACTGACATGAGTAGCCTAAGAGACTCTGAGGCACATGTTGGCGAGTCTTTTGGGAGATCTTTTGTGTTTAGCTCTTCAAATCCTCTTGCCACTAGCCTTGCTTTTGGGACTATGCCGTCTGCCGTGTCTTTGAGTGTGCACACCCATCTTGTGGAAATGCACTTCTGTCCCATGTTTTTTACTTCATTGAATACTCCATGTTTCTCCCAGTTACTGATTTCAGTGAGTTTAGCTGATTCAAATGACACATCCTTTGTAACAAGTACATCCTCGTGATGTCTGTCAGATGGCTGTTCCACCCTGTCCAGTGATTCAATCTGCAGTGTGTCAACCTGTGAAAGGTCAGCTGACCTTGTTGTGCCAGTGAGGGTAACTGGCTCAGTGTACTCCAGATTGTACCAGTCCTTGTTTTTTCCAGTCGCCTTTCCTGCTCGACCTAGCACTTTCGCTGTGTGTGAAATTCCAGTGTCTTTTTCCACATACTTAATGAATTGTCCTGCCTTTAGATTCATGCTACAGTCTGTTCTTATGATAGGAGGTTGTCGGTTGGATGGATCATTATCATGCTCATTGTTGTCTCTGTCGTTATTAGAGCCCCCTGCAGCATTCTCTGTGTCAGGCACACTGTCCACATCCCCAGATACAGTATTAGGTGGATCTACAACATTGTCCATGTCACATTCTGCTGCATTAAGTTCTGTCTGACTTTCTTGGCTGTCACCAGATTCGTCAGTGTAGTGATCTTTGGCCTTGCGTAGTCTACAGTGATGCACCCGGACATAGGTGCCTCCATGTCTAACGAATATCACCACCCCGTCTCGTCCAATTACCACTCCAGGGCCTTTCCATTCATTGCAGTCCATTCTTTTGTAGTACACTTTATCTCCAGTTTCGTACTGTTCATCTGTGGGACGAAGCTGTGTGCGCAGAGCTCTCCTGATTCTCTCAGAGCATTCTGCCTCAGTAAACGCTGTCCTTGCTTCATGTAAAGCTGAAATGTGCTGTCCTACCCATTTACTCATGGTGGTGCCTTCCAGAGCAGGTGGTTTATCAACCAGAACAGAAGGTAGGTTCGGATTTTGTCCAAATACTAGCTGGTATGGACTAAATCCATGTACATTGTGCATTGTATTCTTTGCCATCAAGGCCCAATCTAGGGCTGCTTTCCAGTCACATCCATTGCTTTTCTTTACCTTTAATACAACCTCTGTAAGGGTCTGGTTATGTCTTTCTATCAATCCATTACTCCATGGGCTGTATGCAGCAGTGGTTTTGACTTCAATGTTAAAGTTCTCAGCCATGTCTCTCATTTCCTCATTGTTGAATTCACCTCCATTATCAAAAAAAATCTTAGATGGGGCTCCATGAACACTCACCCAGGAATGAATAAAGTGCCTCACAATTTCACTGGATTTTTTTGTGGTCACAATGCTACCAGCACTGAACCTGGTGAAGTGATCAATCATGTGGAGGTACCACACATTTGGTTCTAGCTCATGCAGATCCATTGCAACAGTTTCATTGTATGTTGAAGCCATTGGTAGACCAACCGATGGCTTTGGCTTAGGCTTGTTGTACTTGAGACATATTTCACAGCCGCTTACAATGTCTTTCAGAATAGCAATGCTCTCATCATCATTACTTCCAGCACTAATCAGTAATTTTTTAAGTTTATCAACTGAGGCATGTCCAAACTGTTTGTGAAGTTTCACCAAGACTTTGTGTTTTTCATCTTTACTCATGCCATCGGTTATGGCCAGAACCTCATCAGCTTGGGGTTCATTCTCACGAGTGGCTGTGCAATCTCTGTCTATTATGCTGACACAATAGTGTCCTGAGGAGGTAATCTCAAGAGGTACTGGTTTCTGAAACATTGTGGCTTTATCATTCTCAATGTCAAGCACTGCTTTTGCCCTCTTAAGTGACGTTTTGCTTAGTAGTAAAGGAATGTCCACTGGGACCACCTCAGTCTCTATGTGGCACCTGGTTTGGCCTATCTTAGCTGGGATTTTTACTTTTTTTATAGAATGAACAACTTGCCCATCACCAAACTTGAAAGCTCTTCTACTCTGTGTATTTTCCATTTTTTTCTTGTCACTCTCCTTCAGTGTATGAATGTAACTGTCCAGCCACTTTTCACCACAGACTGTTCTAGTGCATGCAGTGTCAATTACAGCTGAACCCAAAGCCTCTACCATGAATATTTCAGAATCAGATACTGACTCTTTAGAAAACAATGTAATGTTGCACTCTTCAATTTTTTCAATTTGTTCTGCCTCTGCATTTTCCTCTGTCAGTTTAACATGCTCAGCCTTATTTGGGCAGTCCTTAACCCAGTGGAATGTACTCTGACAAATCGCACACTTTGTTCTTCTGCCATACCTGTCTACTGGATTTGTGCCAGTCAGTGGCCTCACTTGGTTAGTTTGGGAACGAAAATCTGGTGTGTTTGAGCTGCCCAATGGCGCCCTCCCGTGGTTGGGTTGGGAACGAAATCTGTTTCCGTCTTTTCTTTGATCCAGATAGAAAACAGCTTCTTCTTGACGCACTTTAATTCCCCCGCTGCGTGTGGGCGACACAGTCTTGTCTCCAAAAATCCTCTTTAGAGCTGACTTCATGTTTGCAAATGTAAGAGTTGAACAGGCTGTAAGCGCAAGCTGTTTATCTTTAACATCAAGAGTGGCTGTATCCAACAACTTGAACGCTAAAACAGCGTCGGGTAGGACCATGTCAAATTTGCGCATTTTGTTGTACCTCTGTTCAAAAGTAACGATGTAGTCCGCCATGGAAACGTCATTTTCTCTCCGGATCTTGTCAAAGTCCGTGTATGCATCATATGCTCGGTCCTTTTCTTCTTTTAAGAATACATTATCCAATGCTTCAACAAGCGTCTTCATCCCATCATCTTTATTCAAATCATCTGCAGGTATTTCCAAAGCTGTATCTCTAGCTCTTCCCGTCAGTGATAGAGCAACAGCCAAAGCTTGTTTCTTCTTATCCAGTTCGGTAACACGTTTCCACATTTCAATCTCATTTTTCCAGCTCTCATAGGACTTCTTTTCTTCAAACGCAGGGGGAACTCTGTAGTTAGCGTTGTTAGCCATCCTCTGCTACCATTGATAACTCAATGACGACAACCTTCTTATTTGTATTCGTATACTTTACTCAGTTGAACTTCAGGCAACACAACAACATACTGGCCACCGCCATTTCACATAATAGACTGACTACATGAGCCCGCGCATACAGCAATGCTCGCTGGGAGGTACCGTAAACACCGTAATAGAGGTGGCTGAACCGTAGATACCATAATAAAGCGCAATGCAAAAATAGAACATTTACACACTGTACCCACGAACAATCCCGGGTGAAAACATGGAAATTGTTAACTGGTCTCTAAACGCCATAGACAAAAAATTCTCAACAAGAAAATCGGGACCGGAGGAGCCCAACTGCCTAGATGGCACTTTTTCAGCCGGATACATGATGGACTCCTACTATGATAAGTGGAGAGTTGTGTGTCTGGCAGTTCCCCCCCTCATGGACACCTGTTGTTGTGACTTTGGGTCGGAACCCAATCAAGGACGTCTCCCACAGCTTCACAACTCGCTGTGTTATCACTTTGACACCAAAAATATTTTCGCTCCCGTTTTAGGATTATTACGGTCATTTCCGGGTCGCGCGGCCCAATTATTAGTTACGTTAATGTTTGAGCTGGGATGCTTTCCAGCAGGGGCCTCAGTGCGGCTGCAGAGTTTATGTGCAGGGCTGGGCTGAAACAGTGAAACGCTCCCCCTTCCCCCCCCGTTGACAAAACGCTGATAGCTGACTGATCAATGCCTGCATAGAGAGCATTACAGTAGTCTAGTTAAAATAAAAGCGTGGACGACTCACTGTGTCTTAAAGAAATATCCACGCTTTATGCGAGGTGGGGTCATTCCCCACTGCGTAACCGAACGTTTTCTAAATACTATTTAGAAATGGTTAAACAAAAAAGGTATTGTATGACCCGATTTTGTTGGTGTGGTTCTAAACAGAATTAGGAATTTAAAACAACTGTGCACAAGGCGTACTGAATTCCAAAGCCTCTACCGCTTGTGTTATAGCCACGCCCCGCTTCTGTGATGCACCCGGAACTGATGAGTGGACAAACTTGATTTTTTTTATTTTTACATATTTATCGACAATAAAGCAACAAAAACACACACAAACGCTGGGGGTATTTTAGGAGAGATTCTTAGAATGGTTAACTTTGGATTTATGAATATGAAAAATCGCTAAAATAACTATTAAATGTATTAAGTATAACTCATTGAGTGTTAAAAAAGCTTAAAATGGTTAGCTTTGGATTTATGAATATGAATTAGGGTCACCAATTAGGGCAAGGGTCGTTCATCTCAGTTCCTTAACCTTCTCAAAAAGCCAGACATTAACAAAGACTGTTCGCAACTCGAGGAATGGATTAATACGTTTGAGCTGCCAGGTAACAAGAAATAATAATAAAATAATAATAATAATAATAATAATAATAATAATAATAATTAATACTACTTAATACATTATTAGACTAAATAATCTGGACTATAATTGCATAAATGATTGTGTAGCCATGAGCTACTTCTGTGATGTCTGACATGATGTCTGAAATGAAATATAATTATATGAATATAATTCATATAATTAGTTTAATGTGTAACTATATGATATTATTAATGTGTACACACTGCAATAAATGCTTTTACTGATTTCATCTACAGCACCATCTGAACCAAAGCGCCTTTCTGTTGCAGGTACAAGCCCATTCACTTCACAGTTCCTTCACAATCCTTTTAGATATCACCTTTACAGTTTAAAAAGATATCCAGAATATACACAGTTGTTCTCACCATTCTTAAGATAGTTATATAGTTATATTATTACAGTAGGCTATTCAATTTGTGTAACAAACACCATCTCTCTCTCTCTCTCTCTCTCTCTCTCTCTCTCTCTCTCTCTCTCAGTGTCTCTCCCAGCCCCTTTCGTAACTCGCCCACAGGACATAATCAGGTAAAATGTTTCACTCTTACTGTACTTTGGCCTCTTGAGTCTGCTTTTCCAAACCTAATGTTTTATAATGAACATACTCGTATACAGTATACTTATTGTATATTCTGATGCTCATGAATTAAGACACAATTGTTACATGGTAATGTGGGTTGTACTTTTAATACCATGAGTGTTCTTGATGGTAGTCATTTCATCTGATGTTTCTTTGTTTGTCAATCCTCAGCACATCAAAGAAGAAGATACAACAGGACACTGAGAGTAAGAGTTGTTGATACCATGTTTTTCTTTCTTTCTTTCTTTTGTGAATACAGTTTGATTCTGTCCAATCTGTATAGTAGAGTATGTTAATAAGATATCATTTAACTATGTGGGTGGTTGTATTTGGTCTCCCTGCTCTTCTATTGAGACATTTAGATCCTGTGTCAAGGTTGGACACAACATTTTACACCATCCTGTTTCTGGTTTGACACAAATCTTTACCTGAAGGTCAAAATGTAATTTCCCCCCAGAGCAAATAGGCAGGCTCTATTAGCTCAGTGGTGAAAATGTCAGCAATTGTGCAGGAGACCGGCGTTCAAATCTGCGGTAAAACAGGAAAGTTACTTAGTGCAGCTTTAAATTATTTTTGTAGATTGTTGTCTCAGATCTGTGCTCTTTTTTCAGTTAAACCATGGAGAGACGTCAACTTTGGGTAAGCCATTTCTAAAATGAGAAAATAAATGCTTTACTGACAGAAGTCTGTCTAATTAGTAATTAGACAGACTTCTGTCAGTAAAGCATTTATTTAATTAATTACTGTAGCTCTCTTTTGTCTTGTGAGCACATCATGGCAGAACATTTCATTATATTGAGCCTGGTGTGAAGTTGATTATGAACATTATGGTATCATTTAAGACATATGGCCTTATTCATGAACGTGAAATTAAAACCGTTGTG
Organism: Gymnoscopelus braueri; assembly: GCF_963280865.1. Taxonomy (NCBI): domain Eukaryota; kingdom Metazoa; phylum Chordata; class Actinopteri; order Myctophiformes; family Myctophidae; genus Gymnoscopelus; species Gymnoscopelus braueri. The sequence goes on from NC_137615.1 coordinate 2,436,979, forward strand.
TTGCAACGAATTGAATCATAGGGCCATTTCTGAGCAGATAACAAAGTACAAAAATACACCACTACGCCCACCTCAATACACCACTTAACATTATCTGCTAAAAGATTACATTGAATCTATGTCAATTATGTGTCTATTTTATTTTATTTCTTTAGAGACAAAGACAGACTGCTGAAGCGTGTTAAGGAATACCACCGTCTAGAAGAGGACATCAAATACGTGAGGATTCTGCTCCTTGGACCAGTAGGAGCTGGGAAGTCCAGCTTCATCAACTCTGTCAGCAGCGTCTTACAGGGGAGAATGAGCCAGGTTGCACATGTGGATAATGTTGGTGGTACAAGTAACACCTTAAAAGTATGTAATATATTTTTGTTCTAGTATATCTACAGTCAAAGTAATTTGTAATTTACTTAATGTGCACATGCTCTGCTTAGTATACTGTATCATGCAACTGAAATGTGTAACTGTTAGTATACACACAGTAGTCTTCCCAGTATAACACTGTACAAAGACACCAGCAGCAATTCAATAACCTGATTATAAACAGTGACACAAATCAGTAGGATTCATCATTGCCATAAAAATAGGTTCTATTTTCACTTTTGAAATCCAGTACCAATTAAACCTCATGAAAACAATATGTTGAAAAGGCACTTATTTATACTAGAGTCTGTTGTGTTACTATTTCTGTTATAATGTATTTACAGTATGATCTCTATTGTGATTTTATAAATTAGCTAGAAGCCTTGGCTACAAGCACTGTCTTACAGATCTGTTCATGCTTTTACAGTATAAAACCTATAAAATAAAAAAAGAATACCAACACTACTTCCCCTTCGTGTTCAATGACACCATGGGCCTTGAGGAACACCATGGAATTCATGAAGACGACATTATATTGGCTCTGAAAGGCCATATAAAGGATGGTTACAGGGTAAAATGACTGTGTGTCTCACATTCTGATTCTTTAATTTGTGTTAATGACATGATATTAATAACATGTCATCATTAACACAAAATTTGTGTTAATGATGACATGTTATTAATATCATGTCATTAACACAAAATAAAGAATTCAAACCATATTTTATGAAAAACTAAATGATTTTCCATGTGAATGTTATCGTTTTTACTATAACAAGATGTTATATTCTTGTACAGTTCAATCCTGTAGCAGCGATGTCAGATTACGATCCTTACTACAATCATCACCCCAATCCAGAGACCCAAACCCATGTTCTGGTTTGGGTCATTCCTGTTGACCAAGTGCCCGTAACCCTAAGAGTCATAGACAAGATACGGCGCATCAGACACGCAGCCAGTAAAATGGGTAAAAGCACATTTTAGCTTGATGATTTGTTTTCACATGGTTATTGTCAACGTTTTGTTCTCCTCCTAAAACAAACAAACAAACAGTAGCAATGTCACTGAGACATAATCATTCTTTTATAGATCTTAACCACAATAATATGTTACTGTGTGAAGCAGGTTGGGAAGGGAAAACATTCACTCGTCGGGCTGAGTATGTTTTGCACTTTTGACAGGCATTCCACAGATCTGCATTGTCACCAAAATTGATCAGTCCTGTCCTTTGATGAATGAAGATGTAAAAAATGTCTACAAATGCAGAATCGTGAAGGAAAAGGTGAGAATATTAGAAGTTTTATACAAGATTATTCAAAACCACCTGTTCATCTCTGTTGAATATTAACTGTAATTTACTCTCAACACAGATGGAGGAATTCTGTTCCGAAGTGGGTTCTCCAATGAACTGCATCTTTCCTGTGAAGAACTACCATGATGAAGCTGACCTGGATGATGACATTGATGTTCTGATACTGAAAGCACTGCAACAGATGATTAACCTGGGAAAAGACTTCATCGACAATATGTAGTCTGATCCAATGTAACCAGAGTAACTCAAAGCCTTATAGTAGGGCAGTTTCGAGGCTCCGTGAGCACCCCAAAAACACATCTCTGTAACCTGTTTTTTTAGGACCCTAAAGGTGTCTAGTTATGATTTCTTCTTGTTGCCCTGGTCAACTAATGTCCCATGGGGTTTATTTTTAACCCTTTCTGACACTTACCCCCAACCCAAACCATAACATGGTGATAACAGAGAATACCATAACTCTTGAAGTAAACAACATACAGCGACAAATGAACACATTTTTCTATATAATTTTGACCCAAGGAATTCATTAAAGTGGTTATTATAAAGATTCAAGCACATCTTGACACTCTTTCAGGACATAAACAGCCAAAAACTAGCAGAAAATGTTCAAATCACAATTATCACATCTATATTTCTCTTTGTACTAAACTTTTAAGGTGTATTCTTTTTTACCATATGCTTTTAGGACCTTTATGGTGTCTAACTAAGATTTATTCTTGTTGCCCTGGTCAAATAATGGCCCATGGGGTTCATTTTAACCCTTTCTGACACCTATTCCCAATCAAACCATAAAATGGAGATAACAGAAAATACCATAACTCTTGAAGTTAAACAACCTACAGAGACAAATGAACACATTTTTCTATATCATTTGGACCCAAGGAATTCATTAAAGTGGTTATTACAAAGATTCAAGCACATCTTGACTCTATTTCAGGACAGAAACAGCAAAAAAAAATGCAGAATATTTTGAAATCACATCTATATTTCTCTTTGTACTGCATTTTTAACTCTCTCAGTGCCACGCCCCGAGTTATCCCGAGTTTTTCCTGAATACCCTCAGTGCCAGAACGAGAAATCCCGAGTTTTTACTTTTGACTGTAATCGCGCTATTCTGTTTATTTTTCATCATCACTTTCTCTTCCTGACTCCTTCAGACTCATTCAAGGTAATTAGAAAACAAGGTAGGGACAGCCTAGGGGGCGGGCCGACGCCATTGCTTGCATGGCAGACGCCATTGATGCTCATGGGAGCCAAAACGGGAACAGGAAGTTTGGTGAAATACAATGAAGTCTATGGCAGACAGCTGTACCAGCTTGTGAACAAACACAAATTTCTGAACGATTGTGTCCGTTGTCAGATAATCGGTTCAGGAATATAAAAGAAGACATATCACAGGTTTTTATCCAATCAATTCGGATTTTTTTAGCACACTGTATGATTTTATTGAGGCATCTAAACAGCGGCATGTATCGTCCATAGACTGTATAAAAATCGTCTCTGGCAGTGTTGCCAGATTGTGTTAGAGAAATAAGCAACCAGGTCTAGGAAAACTAGCCCAAAAGAAGCACCGGGAGCCAGGGGTCTTCAACGTTTTCCCAAACTGATGGGGAGATGGAGCAGGGACCCCCTACCCTACCTCGACCCCCTACCTCGTGGGGGGGGGGGGGGGGGGGCAACATATATTGTATAATTATGTATACAATTGTGTTTCATAAACATACATGTTATTGTGCATCAATACTAAGCTATTAAAAATAATAGACAGGTTAATATATTCATGCTTTTATTTTAAACATACATGTACAGGGTACAGTGAGTAGGGTGGCCGCATTGCCATTTATAAACATACCTTATTAACGGAGAACAAAATCTGTCAATTGCACAATAATCATGTATACAAGCTATTCAAAATGGACATAATCATTTATAGATATCATCATTTATTTAATACATAAATGTGGAAAATGTTTAAAAAATATATGAAGACAAATGGACATTTTTGAAAAAATAAAATAATAATAATATTATATATATATATATATATATATATATAAGAGAATAAAGGACCCACAACCTGTCAGATTGACCCATCAAATGACGTCACAGCTAAGTCCCGCCCCTTCTTAACCGGAAGTCCCGCCCCCTTTTAACCGGAAGTCCCGCCCTCTATTTGAGAACACGCCCAGCGGGAAAATTTGAATTTTGAAAAAGGGCGCTAAAAAAGGGCGCTAAAAAAAAGGGCGCTAAAAAAGAGCGGGGAGGATTTTTTAATAGGGCGTGGTAAATTAATAATCAACAATAATTAATATTACAATCAATACGTAATTAAACTAATTACTTTTTAAATGGCGTTTATTGACAACAAAGTAGGCCAGGGTGGGAGATGAGGTCTGAGGGCTGTTGCATATATGAACCCACAGCGTCTGTGGATGTCAGGGGCCAGCTGGACGGGGAGGGTCTGCATCAGCATGCTGAATGTGTTTAGGATTGGGTCATCTCAGAGAGAAATGGAATTAGGACAACACCCTTTCCATAGTCATATGGTGTTCAAACAAGAGAGCGGTAGATGTGATAAGAAACCGATAGTTAGGCCTGAGCCTATTTTAAGAAACAAACAGTTGACACACTTATCTCATCCACACACACACACGCACACGCACGCACGCACGCACACACACACACACACACACACACACACACACACACACACACACACACACACACACACACACACACACACACACACACACACACACACACACACACACACACACACAGTTCTGCATCCTAACCAGAGAGTTCTAGTGCGTAACCTAATTTGTGACAGTAAAACATACATCACAAGTTACTGACAGATGGACTCATAAGAATATCATGTTATGGTCACGTACCACAGAGAGAATCCGTTCAACTGTTACACTTCCAGGTGACCGACATGTGCTCTACAATTAAATGAAGTTATAACACAGAATAAAATGAATTAAATTAAATAAATCCTGAACATGTATGTATTTTAGTCGCTGTCATTTCTATTGACAGAAATGTATACATATAGAATTATATTTGTATACAGTATACCTGTTAAAAGTACAAAACATCAGGAGGGTGGAAAAAAGCAGCTTATTTCCATTACATACTATAATGATCCAAAAGCAAAAACTCAGAATGTTTGTAGCTTGGCTATGTTTGCTCCAATTTGTTTGCTTGTTTATTTGTTTGTTTGTTTGTTTGTTTGTTTACGACCCAGCATCATCCTGTCTGTTCAACCTATGTAGCAGTAGGATAATGCTTCGCACATACAGTAGTCACATGGTCATGGTTTGATTTCCTGTCCTAGGGGCTAGACCCATATGTCAATACCGAGATAATGATATAATACCATTACAACCTTTACACAACTATACAACGCCAACACAATTCAACACACATCAACGTAACTACACAGCCACTCAACTACACAGCACCCATTGTACTACTACTACTACCACTACTACTACTACACCAGTACTAGCACTACATGCACTTGTATCGGAATTTGTTGACATTGCTTTGGTGGAAACATCATTGTGTTGCCTGTCAGTAAAACACCATTGAACTGGATTGAATTAACTCAAAGCAATGTGCAGCATACAGCTTGTGCTAGTAATATAATTTGTAATGTGCTAAAAAAGACTAATGATCACACTGGTCATATTCTAGGTTGTAAGCTATACTGGCCATATCCACAGACAACAGGCCATATTCGGCTATTTTGAGTGATAAGAACATCGGCTTGCTGTGTTGCTCTGCTTGATGACAGTGCAGTGTATGTCTGTGTATGTGTGTGTATGAGAGTGAAAGTGAATTAAAAAGAAAAAGACTATAGAGGAAAACAGAAGAGATAATTAAACAATATTAAATAAAATGCAGGTCTGACAGAAAATGTAGCAACAGACAAATGATCCGTCATGACAGTAATGCCATACATAGGATCACATGTATCTCTTATGATGAGATTGAAGTGCTGGGTCTGGGAAGGTTGAATAGTTCTAGGCAAGTGGACACCTGTCACATTTGAATCATGTTGTGTATCCTGACTCAAATTTAATTGATATTGTAAATTATGTCATTTAGGGTAAACCTGATATGATAGGCTAATGTAAACCGTTGTCACACACTCTGACAAGGCGGAAAGTATATACTGACTGACACAAATTAATATATATTTCTTTCTGTGTTCACTTAACCGTATACACTAAATTCCTGCAGAGGGCTATTTTGATAAGCTTGTAGTTTTTACCCTGCACATGACGTCCCATCTCAATAGTAGCCTAGAAATGCGGTGATGCATCTGTTTTGTATTTCTTTCTTCATAATTGTCAATCTCTATCACAAGTTATCTTATATGTGGGAACAATTTGAAAATTATTGACTGCAATGGTGGTACAGTGTATGACATAGGTGCCTAATGGTGGATCAACTATTTAATTCAAATACACTGGCAATTTTTCTGTCTGTATTGTCCCGGAGATACAACTCAAACACAACATCATCCCAGCTACATAATACCATCACAAAATTAACCCTATTGCAACTACATTACACAAATTCAAACCAGGACCACACCATATCAACACAACTACACAACATCAACACAACTGCTATCTCATCAACACACTACTGCTGCAACACTACGACAGCAACACAAAAACTAAAAGCACATGATACACAACACATAAAAACATAAGACATATTATAAACAACCAAAGACCAAAATATGAAAACATGGAAACTTCATCAAACACCAAAAAACACAAGATACAAATCATAAAACACCTACAAACTTGACAAGATAAAATACACACGTGTCCAGATGTACATATTCACATTAAAAATACATTTACAATTATAAGCCTGATACTTGACTATTAAGATGTGTATGTACTGTATGTAAATGTCTTCAATGTAATATTTTTTATCATAGGAAATCATAGATGTTATAGATTGTCTGTTGCATAGACGCCTGGTGCATGGAGGATCAGCTATGCAATGCATCATGCCTTGTGTCTATTGTCCCATGCAATTTTAAACCCACACAAATATATAGCAGCAGGACTAAACATCAACCAATATCAGCAATACTATGCAATACCTACACAACGGTAATTGTTCACCACCGCTATGCATGTCCAATAAAAAACTAAACTGACCCAATACCAAAACAACTCCCCATATTCACCACAACAGCATCAACACCATACACAAGTCATCTATCACCTTATTTTTGTTTTTTGTGCTAAAATACACTGGACTCTATAATAAGGCATATGTATCTTCACATTACAAAGGACAGATAACATTAAATAGTCAACAAATAGCTAGAAATGCTGTTAGTCTAAAACACTGTCTAGATAATAATACCTAATAAAGGTATGCTTAAACACAGTTCAACTATTGTATAGTTAAAAAGGTCTTGTCATGCTAATACGTATCTAAATATTTTGATATCCACATAGAAAAAACATACGCGGTCCTATAAAACACCAATAACATCAACACATCAAAATAATTAGGACATTTAACATGGCCATATAACAGTAGTTTACGTTTACATACGTTTTAGAAACGTCTGTAAACATAAACTATTGAAACTGAACCATATAGATTAAATCCTATACCAATTAGTGTTGCACGGTCAGCATATTATGTTATTGATGCTGTTACATTATGTTTACTGTGATCGTTGCAGATACTTTTGTCAAAACACATTTCTAGTGGTCAGTGCTATTTTTTCTAGCATCTCTCTCTCTCTCTCTCTCTCTCTCTCTCTCTCTCTCTCTCTCTCTCTCTCTCTCGCTCTCCACACTGCACACTCAATTTTAAATATTATTATTATTATTTATCTCAAAAGCATATAGCATGTAAACCATCCAGTAATAGGGTATGGTTAGTACATCATTCACCTACTTATGTTTTAATCATATATAAACAGAAAACCATTACCAACCATTTAATAATTCTGTGATTCAGCAATACTGAAATTACTAGTAGTAAGAAGTAGTAATCTTGCACTGTTTGCTATACCATATAAATGATGGTCAATGGCATTTTGTAAAAAAATCCAGCTAATGCTAAATTATTGTAGTATGTAGGGCTATAGCTGTCATTAATTCACACTGTGTATTCTTAACATTACCAGTGTACATATTACTACACCAAATGTTAAGGCAATTACCCCCACACTTTTTTTTTTTCATCTGGACTAACATTTAAGTTTGTTAGTGTCCATTGTAAAGAAAAAACACTATCACAATATTAAAAAAAGAAAAGAAAAACACAGCTGCCTCAAAGATGTCCAAATACTTTGAGCATAGTGCTTCATCTTTCTCAATCATGTGTTGTATCATGTACAATTTGTACCCACTAGTGATGAGCGGGTCGACCCGTAACCCGCGGGACCCGCGGGTCAACCCGCGGCGCGGGTAGGTCGAGTCAGGATTTCAGAGAAAATTATGCGGGCTGAGGGTGAGCGGGTCAGCCGCTCTCCACGAAAAAAAAGGAAAAAAAACCCTATTTTGACCAACATGCTTGTTTATTCAGCCCATGACAATGTTGTGCTACTGTAGACATTTAAAGGGACTTTGGGTACTTAAAAGAGCGCTATATAATATATATATATATTCCCACCGCGGGTCGCGGGGCGGGTTGAGCCATAGATTTATATATGGGTTCGCGGGGCGGGTTGAGGCGGGTCGCGTTCCGTCGCGGGTTGGGGCGGGGCGGGTCATGAAAAAACCCGACCCGCACATCACTAGTACCCACATATACCCCTAGCCACTAGTTTAAACATGCATAACTAGATGAAGTTCTACATTACCTACATCACGGGTATATTATAAGTACATAGACACATTAAATTAAATGCTCCTAAATCCTTATTGCCTGTACTACCATCACAACCTTGTTGTTGTTGTTATTGTTGGTGATTATAAATAATATACATTGCGACATTATCATGACAAAACTCAAAACAGTGTGTTTGTATACTGATCAATTACTTATATGTATATGTAAATTATTCCTGGATGTTTTGGTTACCTCTACAAAAAGCGGATCGCTTCTATTGTTATTATTATCAACTTTATCATGTAAGAAATTATTATATCGATTATACCATGTATGAAACTAACTCTTCTTTTTAGCAAGCAATATGTTTGGTCACATTATATTCGAGCTAGTACACTATATAGCCCCTCTAGTAGAAAGAAGTTAAAATTGCTATGGGTGTCCTATATTTTTATTTGACAAGAAAACATTACTATTATTATATTTTACATACATATACAACATTATAACACATTATACAATTTGCCATTACACATATTCAAGAATGAACACAATACTTAGACTGTACAATATCACTGTAATATATTTTTCTCAATACAGTACATACAATGTATGACTGCTGGTTGTGGGGTATTTTAGTTTTTTTCTCAAATAATTCCTGGTCAGAAACTGTGGCATTAGTTATCTCTTAGATTTTTCGTGATATATAGGGTGGGGGGTCATCGTGCCATGGGTCGTATCCTACACTGGAGGTCACTTCTCCCACTGAAAAAGTAGAATCCTCCATGATGAGTGGTGATAGCACATTTTTCATTATGCCTAAAATCTTTACCATGTACGCAAAAAATGTACCCAAAACTCCAAAAAGAGGGTCAAACAATGAATCTGGAATAAGTCTAATGAAAGATCGACTGACTTGAAACAATACAGTCCCAATGGTCCACCAGCCAGTCAACGCTAAAATATAAATCATCGCCTCCTGCTCCTCGTCCTCAGAATACCTGGTGCTCCAAGGCTTCTGTAGGTGATATATATAATTAAAATATTCCTCGTCCGTGATGATTAGTCTGTTCTTATTATCCTCGTCACCTCTAGCCTTATGCCTGTTTGACAGGTCATTGTCCATAACCCCTTCTGCACCCCCCTCCCAGAAGATGACTCCTTAAGGGTTTGTCCTTTACCCAAAATATCCTTGGCAAATTGAATATTGGGGCTGAAAAATGTCTTGTTTTCGGGAGATATACGTTCTGGTGCAGGGTAGATGTCCTCCTGTTGTGGATAAGCATCCTCGCCTATGTGTATAGATCTAGGTTTAAACAGGTTCCTCTACTTCACCCTGAGTGATACCATCACCACACCCCTCCATTCCGGGCTCAGACATGTCAGAGGGACATGCCCCCCTGACACAGTTAAGACACTACAGTATCTCTCTCTGACACTCCACCCCCCTAAACCACAACCTACAATAACCAAGCAACTTAGATTCCAATCATGCATGCGGTTTTTCAGAGAAGTACCAGTAGTTAGATATTAGATAGAAGCTATTTGTGAGCATAGAATATATCATCATAAAATGTTTTTGAAGATCATTCAAATTGTCATATTATAAGCAGAATCAAGCAAGAATAAGATAGAGAGACATACGTAAGATACTGTCAGACAGAGTTCAATACATATCTCATAGTTGAGAAACAATGTTTAACTAACTTCTGCAGCAATAAACGAAAAGCTTAAAATTGTATCACTATGCATCCCCTTCAATAAAATGAACTTGAAACTCATTACAACCACCATCATTCATTTCCTTTATGATCACAGTTGTTAGATCTGATATAACTATAACTTTAATTCGAGAAGGCCATTGTTAAGTCTGTGTATCAGCTCTGTCATTTTTTGGTAACAGCCCTGCACATGATCCCCGGGTGAACGTCCACATAAGTAACACCACTCCTGGGTAGCCAGCGTCACATATATCCTGTTTGTTAATTTCACTTCAGATAGTTTCCGCGCATCCGGGGCAGTGATCACGTTTGGATGGGCAATAAACCCTCTGCGAAACCTTTCCTGTCCAATTTCAATTTCTAGCCGCTCTGGTGTATAGTTAGCTTTGAGATACGGACATTCTCCTCTGGTGAAGTAAGCATGTTGATTTAAAAGTGTATCACCCGGCAAAAACTTTGAAAGGACAAGTTTGCAAGCTGCACACCTGTGATTATCATCAACCCCAGTGTGTTCCATGTTACAGGGGTCACCTAACCACGCAAAATGTGACGATTTCGATTTAAAACCAGTATCAATGTTTGATTTGCTGCTGGGCTCATTGTGCTGTGAAGGTAGCCCACACAATGCGGCTTCACGGGCATAAAATGAATGGTCATCGGGTGGAATATATTTGCCTCCGTCTGTATCGTTCATCCATTTAATTCGACCTTCCATAAGTGTATCAAAATAGGGATCTAGGCCAGTGGCCACGTATTGTCCATCTTTAAAAATTATTCTGTCAAAGATGGTGGGCTTGCCACCTTCCTCGCTGCCACCTTCCTCGCTATAGTGGAAGGATTTGACATCTTTAGTGAAGGGGGAAAATGCATTGGCTGTTGGTTTAACAGAATCCTGTTCTTGTAGTCCTACTTGTATGTTATCCATTTGAAAAGGTAAGTTGTCTGCTTTTCTAAACAGTAATGAGTCTCTTATACTGTATCATAAAAAAGAGGTGGAGTCATGAAAAAGCCATGTACGATGGCCCCCCTTATCACCGTAAGTATAACCCCCCTAACCCCCACCCCCTCTCCACCCCCTCTCCCCCTCCCCCTTAGGACCCGCCTGCCTGGGTCAGCGGGAAGATTAGAATTTAAATTAGGCGGTAAATTGTATGTTTAAAAAGCAGGAATATGGAGGTCACTTCTCCCACTGAAAAATGTGCTATCACCACTCATCATGGAGGATTCTACTTTTTCAGTGGGAGAAGTGACCTCCAGTGTAGGATACGACCCATGGCACGATGACCCCCCACCCTATATATCACGAAAAATCTAAGAGATAACTAATGCCACAGTTTCTGACCAGGAATTATTTGAGAAAAAAACTAAAATACCCCACAACCAGCAGTCATACATTGTATGTACTGTATTGAGAAAATATATATTACAGTGATATTGTACAGTCTAAGTATTGTGTTCATTCTTGAATATGTGTAATGGCAAATTGTATAATGTGTTATAATGTTGTATATGTATGTAAAATATAATAATAGTAATGTTTTCTTGTCAAATAAAAATATAGGACACCCATAGCAATTTTAACTTCTTTCTACTAGAGGGGCTATATAGTGTACTAGCTCGAATATAATGTGACCAAACATATTGCTTGCTAAAAAGAAGAGTTAGTTTCATACATGGTATAATCGATATAATAATTTCTTACATGATAAAGTTGATAATAATAACAATAGAAGCGATCCGCTTTTTGTAGAGGTAACCAAAACATCCAGGAATAATTTACATATACATATAAGTAATTGATCAGTATACAAACACACTGTTTTGAGTTTTGTCATGATAATGTCGCAATGTATATTATTTATAATCACCAACAATAACAACAACAACAAGGTTGTGATGGTAGTACAGGCAATAAGGATTTAGGAGCATTTAATTTAATGTGTCTATGTACTTATAATATACCCGTGATGTAGGTAATGTAGAACTTCATCTAGTTATGCATGTTTAAACTAGTGGCTAGGGGTATATGTGGGTACAAATTGTACATGATACAACACATGATTGAGAAAGATGAAGCACTATGCTCAAAGTATTTGGACATCTTTGAGGCAGCTGTGTTTTTCTTTTCTTTTTTTAATATTGTGATAGTGTTTTTTCTTTACAATGGACACTAACAAACTTAAATGTTAGTCCAGATGAAAAAAAAAAAGTGTGGGGGTAATTGCCTTAACATTTGGTGTAGTAATATGTACACTGGTAATGTTAAGAATACACAGTGTGAATTAATGACAGCTATAGCCCTACATACTACAATAATTTAGCATTAGCTGGATTTTTTTACAAAATGCCATTGACCATCATTTATATGGTATAGCAAACAGTGCAAGATTACTACTTCTTACTACTAGTAATTTCAGTATTGCTGAATCACAGAATTATTAAATGGTTGGTAATGGTTTTCTGTTTATATATGATTAAAACATAAGTAGGTGAATGATGTACTAACCATACCCTATTACTGGATGGTTTACATGCTATATGCTTTTGAGATAAATAATAATAATAATATTTAAAATTGAGTGTGCAGTGTGGAGAGCGAGAGAGAGAGAGAGAGAGAGAGAGAGAGAGAGAGAGAGAGAGAGAGAGAGAGAGAGAGATGCTAGAAAAAATAGCACTGACCACTAGAAATGTGTTTTGACAAAAGTATCTGCAACGATCACAGTAAACATAATGTAACAGCATCAATAACATAATATGCTGACCGTGCAACACTAATTGGTATAGGATTTAATCTATATGGTTCAGTTTCAATAGTTTATGTTTACAGACGTTTCTAAAACGTATGTAAACGTAAACTACTGTTATATGGCCATGTTAAATGTCCTAATTATTTTGATGTGTTGATGTTATTGGTGTTTTATAGGACCGCGTATGTTTTTTCTATGTGGATATCAAAATATTTAGATACGTATTAGCATGACAAGACCTTTTTAACTATACAATAGTTGAACTGTGTTTAAGCATACCTTTATTAGGTATTATTATCTAGACAGTGTTTTAGACTAACAGCATTTCTAGCTATTTGTTGACTATTTAATGTTATCTGTCCTTTGTAATGTGAAGATACATATGCCTTATTATAGAGTCCAGTGTATTTTAGCACAAAAAACAAAAATAAGGTGATAGATGACTTGTGTATGGTGTTGATGCTGTTGTGGTGAATATGGGGAGTTGTTTTGGTATTGGGTCAGTTTAGTTTTTTATTGGACATGCATAGCGGTGGTGAACAATTACCGTTGTGTAGGTATTGCATAGTATTGCTGATATTGGTTGATGTTTAGTCCTGCTGCTATATATTTGTGTGGGTTTAAAATTGCATGGGACAATAGACACAAGGCATGATGCATTGCATAGCTGATCCTCCATGCACCAGGCGTCTATGCAACAGACAATCTATAACATCTATGATTTCCTATGATAAAAAATATTACATTGAAGACATTTACATACAGTACATACACATCTTAATAGTCAAGTATCAGGCTTATAATTGTAAATGTATTTTTAATGTGAATATGTACATCTGGACACGTGTGTATTTTATCTTGTCAAGTTTGTAGGTGTTTTATGATTTGTATCTTGTGTTTTTTGGTGTTTGATGAAGTTTCCATGTTTTCATATTTTGGTCTTTGGTTGTTTATAATATGTCTTATGTTTTTATGTGTTGTGTATCATGTGCTTTTAGTTTTTGTGTTGCTGTCGTAGTGTTGCAGCAGTAGTGTGTTGATGAGATAGCAGTTGTGTTGATGTTGTGTAGTTGTGTTGATATGGTGTGGTCCTGGTTTGAATTTGTGTAATGTAGTTGCAATAGGGTTAATTTTGTGATGGTATTATGTAGCTGGGATGATGTTGTGTTTGAGTTGTATCTCCGGGACAATACAGACAGAAAAATTGCCAGTGTATTTGAATTAAATAGTTGATCCACCATTAGGCACCTATGTCATACACTGTACCACCATTGCAGTCAATAATTTTCAAATTGTTCCCACATATAAGATAACTTGTGATAGAGATTGACAATTATGAAGAAAGAAATACAAAACAGATGCATCACCGCATTTCTAGGCTACTATTGAGATGGGACGTCATGTGCAGGGTAAAAACTACAAGCTTATCAAAATAGCCCTCTGCAGGAATTTAGTGTATACGGTTAAGTGAACACAGAAAGAAATATATTAATTTGTGTCAGTCAGTATATACTTTCCGCCTTGTCAGAGTGTGTGACAACGGTTTACATTAGCCTATCATATCAGGTTTACCCTAAATGACATAATTTACAATATCAATTAAATTTGAGTCAGGATACACAACATGATTCAAATGTGACAGGTGTCCACTTGCCTAGAACTATTCAACCTTCCCAGACCCAGCACTTCAATCTCATCATAAGAGATACATGTGATCCTATGTATGGCATTACTGTCATGACGGATCATTTGTCTGTTGCTACATTTTCTGTCAGACCTGCATTTTATTTAATATTGTTTAATTATCTCTTCTGTTTTCCTCTATAGTCTTTTTCTTTTTAATTCACTTTCACTCTCATACACACACATACACAGACATACACTGCACTGTCATCAAGCAGAGCAACACAGCAAGCCGATGTTCTTATCACTCAAAATAGCCGAATATGGCCTGTTGTCTGTGGATATGGCCAGTATAGCTTACAACCTAGAATATGACCAGTGTGATCATTAGTCTTTTTTAGCACATTACAAATTATATTACTAGCACAAGCTGTATGCTGCACATTGCTTTGAGTTAATTCAATCCAGTTCAATGGTGTTTTACTGACAGGCAACACAATGATGTTTCCACCAAAGCAATGTCAACAAATTCCGATACAAGTGCATGTAGTGCTAGTACTGGTGTAGTAGTAGTAGTGGTAGTAGTAGTAGTACAATGGGTGCTGTGTAGTTGAGTGGCTGTGTAGTTACGTTGATGTGTGTTGAATTGTGTTGGCGTTGTATAGTTGTGTAAAGGTTGTAATGGTATTATATCATTATCTCGGTATTGACATATGGGTCTAGCCCCTAGGACAGGAAATCAAACCATGACCATGTGACTACTGTATGTGCGAAGCATTATCCTACTGCTACATAGGTTGAACAGACAGGATGATGCTGGGTCGTAAACAAACAAACAAACAAACAAACAAATAAACAAGCAAACAAATTGGAGCAAACATAGCCAAGCTACAAACATTCTGAGTTTTTGCTTTTGGATCATTATAGTATGTAATGGAAATAAGCTGCTTTTTTCCACCCTCCTGATGTTTTGTACTTTTAACAGGTATACTGTATACAAATATAATTCTATATGTATACATTTCTGTCAATAGAAATGACAGCGACTAAAATACATACATGTTCAGGATTTATTTAATTTAATTCATTTTATTCTGTGTTATAACTTCATTTAATTGTAGAGCACATGTCGGTCACCTGGAAGTGTAACAGTTGAACGGATTCTCTCTGTGGTACGTGACCATAACATGATATTCTTATGAGTCCATCTGTCAGTAACTTGTGATGTATGTTTTACTGTCACAAATTAGGTTACGCACTAGAACTCTCTGGTTAGGATGCAGAACTGTGTGTGTGTGTGTGTGTGTGTGTGTGTGTGTGTGTGTGTGTGTGTGTGTGTGTGTGTGTGTGTGTGTGTGTGTGTGTGTGTGTGTGTGTGCGTGCGTGCGTGCGTGCGTGTGCGTGTGTGTGTGTGGATGAGATAAGTGTGTCAACTGTTTGTTTCTTAAAATAGGCTCAGGCCTAACTATCGGTTTCTTATCACATCTACCGCTCTCTTGTTTGAACACCATATGACTATGGAAAGGGTGTTGTCCTAATTCCATTTCTCTCTGAGATGACCCAATCCTAAACACATTCAGCATGCTGATGCAGACCCTCCCCGTCCAGCTGGCCCCTGACATCCACAGACG
Organism: Gymnoscopelus braueri; assembly: GCF_963280865.1. NCBI lineage: Eukaryota > Metazoa > Chordata > Actinopteri > Myctophiformes > Myctophidae > Gymnoscopelus > Gymnoscopelus braueri. The sequence goes on from NC_137615.1 coordinate 2,453,204, forward strand.
CTGTGGGTTCATATATGCAACAGCCCTCAGACCTCATCTCCCACCCTGGCCTACTTTGTTGTCAATAAACGCCATTTAAAAAGTAATTAGTTTAATTACGTATTGATTGTAATATTAATTATTGTTGATTATTAATTTACCACGCCCTATTAAAAAATCCTCCCCGCTCTTTTTTAGCGCCCTTTTTTTTAGCGCCCTTTTTTTAGCGCCCTTTTTCAAAATTCAAATTTTCCCGCTGGGCGTGTTCTCAAATAGAGGGCGGGACTTCCGGTTAAAAGGGGGCGGGACTTCCGGTTAAGAAGGGGCGGGACTTAGCTGTGACGTCATTTGATGGGTCAATCTGACAGGTTGTGGGTCCTTTATTCTCTTATATATATCAAAATATTCTGCAATTTTTTTTGCTGTTTCTGTCCTGAAATAGAGTCAAGATGTGCTTGAATCTTTGTAATAACCACTTTAATGAATTCCTTGGGTCCAAATGATATAGAAAAATGTGTTCATTTGTCTCTGTAGGTTGTTTAACTTCAAGAGTTATGGTATTTTCTGTTATCTCCATTTTATGGTTTGAACCATTTTATGGTTTGATATATATATATATATATTATTATTTTTTTGGTCTAATCAAGCAACAATTTCGCGGACCCCCTGCAGTACCTCGCGGACCCCTGTTGAAGACTTGCACTAGGCCATTATGAGCACTTTAAACCTTTACTGTATACATTGAAAATAGCTGATCTACAAGCTCACAGCGCGTTGTGAGCTTGTAGATCTGCTATTTAAAAAAAAATCTTGAAGTAAAATGTGAAATATTGAGGATTTTTGAAACACTAACAAACACCACAAATCTGGTACGGGGCTCCCTGGCACAAAACATTTTCAGATGGGGGTTAGGGACAAATACATAACATATTAATTTGAGGGTCCATGACATAAACATAATTGAGAACCACTGGTCAAAATAACTTTAAAATTGTGAAGCCCAAGTCCAAATAATCAACCACACTTTAGAAATTAAGCCCAAAAAAACGCAACACGCAACTACCAATATTTACAAGCAACTTCACTGAAAAATAAGCCCAAAGTCGCTTATAATAAGTGGACATGGCAACACTGGTTTCTGGCTCGGCAGTATCGCGTACTTTGTGCTCTTTAGATAGCTCAATAAACTTATACAGTGGACACAAAAAAAAAAAGAAAAGCAACACAGCAGAAAACAATGTGTGATATGTCTTCTTTTATTTTCCAGAAGCAATTACTTTACAAAGGTCTCAGTCATTCAGAAATATATTTTGTTAATGAGCTGATCCACTGGGCTCTCATTAACTCCAATGCATTCCACTGAACTCACGGCCTGCAGTCTGGCTCCCATGGTGCGATGAATCTGCCGGCTGGAATTGCATGATAGCGAAAATGACGTAGATGACCCTACCTTCTTTAAATATATCTTGGACTCATTGGGTTCCGGTTTCATGACACAGATTCCGTTTCCGGTTCTCATTGACTCAATATGACCGGATGTGACGTGAGCCTGTTTGGGAGGGGGCGAGTGAGCCAGCGAGGTCATCAATGTGTCGATTTACTGCTCTCTACTGGTAGAACTGTCGTATGGGTTTAAAAACCCAATCAGATAATTTATTTGAATGAAAAATTACAAAATAAAAAAAATAAAAAACACGCAAATTGCTGGCACTGGGGGAGTACTTTATGAAAATACTCTTGGCAGTGAAAGAGTTAAGGTGTATTATTTTTTACCATATGTCTTTTCGGACCCTAAAGGTGTCTAGTTAAGTTTTAATCTAGTTGCCCTGGTCAAATAATGTCCCATGGGGTTTATTTTAACCCTTTGTTACACCTATTCCCAACCGCAACCATACAATGGAGACAATAGAAAATACCATAACTCTTGAAGTAAACATACAGAGACAAATGAACACATTTCTATATATAATTTTGACCCAAGGAATTCATTAAAGTGGTTATTATTAAGATTCAAGCAGGTCTTGACTCTATTTCAGGACAGAAACTGCAAAAAACGAACAGAAAATGTTCAAATTTTACCCCATGTTTTTTAGAACCCTTATGGTGTCTAGTAAAGATTTCTTCTTGTTCCGCTTTCGTGAAATAGACCCCAGGCTTTTTTGCTGTTCTGAGTCATGTTGATGTTTTCTACGAGGTGCCAGGCTTTCCGCCTCCTTCCCTAGGGATTCCATGAGTGCATCACTTAGTTCACTAGTGTTGTCTGAGAAAGGGTCCTTTTGGAACTCCGTTTCATAGCACTCCAGCAGCTGTGATGACTCTTCTGTGAGGCCTGCGATGTACTCTTTTCGACATCCGCGTGGGATGTGTGCACAAGCAGTCTTCTTTACGGCCTGAACAAATATGTTGTATTTGTCAGGTGTGGGTTCGATGTCCGTTAGAGCTTTTTCCATTCCTTCGCTATACTCATCCCATTTAGCCTTCATGAGGTTGAAACGACGTCGAAAGGGGACTTCCGACTTTATTATGGCAGGTTTGATCGTGACTGAGATTGGTCGATGTTGTGACTTGGGGAACGGTTTCAGCACCGTTTTCTCAGACAGATGTGCTAGTCTCTGGCTGACGAAGCACAGGTCAGGGTTGTAGCCTCTTCTCCAGCGACAGCTCTTGAAAGACTTGGGGAGTTTAGAGTTGTGAATAAGCTCCATGCTGCAGGCCTGTGATTTCCATCCAGCTTTCGACTAGTTCGCCATCGCTGTTGGTTGAGTCATATCCCCACATTGTGTGATGGGAATTAAAATCCCTTATCACCACGGCATGTTTCTTCCTGCATTTAGGTGGTAGTTCAAGCCATTCGAAGGGGCTGGCAGGTGGTTTATACAGCGAGGTAATAGTCCGGAATTACAAGTAAAAGTCCGGAATTCAAAATGTTATTGAGTAAAAGTACAAAGGTATTGGTATCAAAATATACTTAAAGTACCCAAGTAGTGTACTAAGAGTACTCATTGTGCATAATGTCCCATTTCACAAGTTCAAAATGTATACAAAAACTTTTGAAAATAGCAGATCTACAAGCTCACAGAGCTTGTAGATCAGCTATTTTCAAATGGCCGAAATGTATACAGGGTTGAAGTGGTTAGTGTGTTTTGCGATTATAATCAAAGTCTAAAAAGTAACTTGTAACTAAAGTTTTCAAATAATTGTAGTGGAGTAAAAGTACAATATTTGCCTCTGAGATGTAGTGGAGTAGAAGTAAAAGTACTGAAAACTGGAAATACTCCGGTAAAGTAAAAATACCTAAAAATTGTACTTACTGTGAGTACAGTACTTAGTTACTTTACACCACTGGTAAGCAGTGCACCGAGGGTAGACAGTGGGACAGAGGCAGAGTGAAGGCCAGAGGACAGCGGTCCAGCCCATAGGCCGCGTCATAGAGGGGCGGTCCCTTCCGATCTTCATCCTCAATCAACCGCAAACTGAGGACACCTGCGCTGAGCGGCTAGGTGGGGCGCTAGGCTACAAACATTCTGTCACTCTGACTCAGTCCTCACTGACTCTCCTCGGTGAACGGACGGGTGCTCAGGCGGTAAGCGAGATTTCCACTATTTCCCCATTCATTAAATTACTGGTGAAACATTATGACTAAAGGACAATTGTCTTTATGGTGTAGGCAACCTTTGGAACATGAAAGGAGCATTGTGATGAACTGAATGGACTGTGCCCCAGACCGGGAAGAACCTTTGTTAAAGTTATACGTATACCTTGTTGATTTGTCATTTCCCCCTCCCCCAACCTCTCTGCATTTCCCTAAATAAATGCAATATTTGGGTTTGTACCAAACTGCTTTGAGTCTTGGCTTTGATCAGTCGCCACAACACACACACACACACACACACACACACACACACACACACACACACACACACACACACACACGCACACTAAACTGTATATAAATATAAACTAAAGCTATGATTCAAACTATATTATCTGTGGTGTTTAGTCGTGTGTTTCTTCTGCTGAGATAACTGAATGAAGAATATGAAACTTTAATTAACGTGTTTTGTGAGGTCACAGTGACCTTTGACCTTTGACCATTTAGTAGTTAATCCTTGAGTCCAGGTGAACATTTGTGCCCATAACCCAAATCTCTGTCTGTCGAAGAGATTTGGGTTATGTATGAATGAAGTTTTTAATCATTAACATGAGTCAGTAACATCAGTAATGCACAGCATGTTTATTGTAATTGTAATTTTGTCCATATAATGTAAATTGAAGGACAATGACAGACAGTGAAATCATTATCTTCTATAGCAGAAACAAGGGACTAGCTCTGAGTACGATCAGTTATTTTATTGTCATTTGGTGCTGGTTCTGTGGTTCTGTGCCAGTAACTCTTGGTTGTTGTCCCAGGTACAGGTTGACCTCATAAGGTGTAGAGGATTAAGTTGATCAGGACATTTCCCATAAATGATCCCCTGACACAACTAGAAGTGAAAGCCTGCAGCACTCTGTCTTGTTATTTACACATTTACACAACAACATAGAATTGCATGTAAAAATATCATATCTGATGTCATGTATTCATTCATCCTATATTTTTCAGCTTCTATAAATCAAGGTTTTCCTCATAATACCTGAAAACGTAAAACTAAACTAAAACTGTATAACTAAACGGTATAAGTAAATCAAAACTAAATATGTTTCAAACTATGATAACTGTTGCATGATAGTCTTCTAGTGACTGAAGACTATGAAACAATTTAATGAACATGTTTTGTGAGGTCACAGTGACCTTTGACCTTTGACCACCTACTTTAGTTCATCCTTGTGAACAAATTGTGCCAAAGGTCATGAAATTTCCTCAAAGCCTGAGAGATCTCTCTACCAAAAAGGGAATGGACAGACAGATGGACGGACGGACAGACGGACATATTGACTATGATGGACAATCGCCATGCAGTATTTCTATTAGTTTTATTATATCATTTTTTCTGTTTCAATATTTGTATTAAACAAAAAGGTAGACAACACACCAGCAGCATGACAACACATAGGGCACAACATGACATCACACAACAATACAATAGTTTTATTTTCTATTATTTCTATATCTCCCTGTTCTTTTAATGGAGAACTTCTCTTTCTCTCTCTCAACAGTACAACAGAATCACACTGTGGTTGTACTGGTCAGCTCCCAGTACAACAGAATCACACTGTGGTTGTACTGGTCAGCTCCCAGTACAACAGAATCACACTGTGGTTGTACTGGTCAGCTCCCAGTACGACAGTATCAGACTGTGGTTGTAGGCCTACTGGTCAGCTCCCAGTACGACAGTATCAGACTGTGGTTATACTGGTCAGCTCCCAGTACAACAGTATCAGACTGTGGTTGTACTGGTCAGCTCCCAGTACAACAGAATCACACTGTGGTTGTACTGGTCAGCTCCCAGTACAACAGTATCAGACTGTGGTTGTACTGGTCAGCTCCCAGTACAACAGTATCAGACTGTGGTTGTACCGGTCAGCTCCCAGTACAACAGTATCAGACTGTGGTTGTACTGGTCAGCTCCCAGTAGAACAGTATCAGACTGTGGTTGTAGGCCTACTGGTCAGCTCCCAGTACAACAGACTGTGTTTTTTCTACATTTTGGTATTACTACTTTTACTTAAGTAACAAATCGGGGTACATCTTCCACCACTGCTTGTCACTATGATTATGTACGTATACGTTTGGACTATCATTAAAAACAAAAACTAACAAAAAACAAAACAAAAAACAGCAAATCCACTTTATACTGCTTTGTTAGTGAGTGAATTCATCTTGGTTTCTTGACTGCTCTCAAAGCTGTTTATTACAGTATGCTCATATTAAATATAATAAGGACCCACCACTAATTTCCACAATGTAGACCACATCAGAATGTTAATTAAGGTATTTTTGGGTAGAATGTCCATGAAACCCATAGACATTCTACCCAAAAATACCTTAATTAACATTAAGTACACAAACTACACAATCTAAAATAAAGTGTCCAGAGCATTAGCTAGTTATGTGCAGTTATGTGCACCCCTGTTTATAAGGCCTTTTTCAAGGCCATTTTTTGTATCCAGCTCCAACAAGCAAACAGTGCTAACGGAGCTAACATAACAACAATGGAGGACGCCCGGGTCACAGAGCCACCCGGTACAAACCTAGTTACAAGGCTAGCAAGTCAAAGTGAAAGCTATGCTAACAACAATAGCTTCCACCGTCGCAGCTAACAAACGCACCATCGGAGATCAACACAACCATCCACGTTGAATCCACCGCAGATCCTGTCAACGACAAGACGGGGCGGAGAGAACCACGAGCACGGCTGAAGACGGAGACCCCACGGAGGCACGTCGCGGTTTCCTCAGGCACACAGGCAGACACAGAGGACTGTAACCCAAGGACCCAAGGATCGCTACCTGCTCCACAACAATAAACAATAATAATAATAATAATAATAATAACTTGGATTTATATAGCGCCTTTCAGAAACCCAAGGACGCTTTACAGTACACTAAATAACAAATTAATTGCCAAAAGCCTGGGTAAATAAATGTCTCTTCAGTGCGGACTTGAAGGAGTCCAATGTTGGCATCAGGCGAATCTCCATTGGGAGAGAGTTCCAGAGGTCAGGGGCTGCCACGCTGAAAGCTCTATCGCCAAGGTTCCGCCAAGTAGTTTATATGTGATGCGGAACTTATCCGGAAGCCAGTGGAGGTGTTTGAGGGTGGGGGTGATGTGCTGCTGAATTTTGCACATACTGCAATCTGTCCAGGGTTTTATTGGGGAGCCCGAACAGGACACCATTACAGTAATCCAGGCGGGAGGAGATGAAAGAGTGGATGAGGGTCTCAGCGGTAGAGTCTGAGAGTGACGGCCGGAGTCTGGAAATGTTTTTGAGGTGGAAGAAGGCGGATCTGGTGACTGATTTGATGTGGGATTGATAGGAGAGGGTAGAGTCCAAGATAACACCCAGGTTGCGAACCACAGCCGTTCCCTGGGCACTACCAGTGTAATTATTATTATTATTATCCACGTGGATGAATATCCAAAGTGAAACCTACTTCACAATGCTTTGATCTCGTTTTTGTTTACTGGCCCATTCATTATTGGAATTAAATAAGACCCACTGTCAAAACACTGGTGTTTTGGTCACAAAAGTCTCTCATTGTTCCAGGAATAAATGGGGTCGCTTAATGAACAACTCTTGAACATTCTGGAAGACCTGGATGATGATGAGGAGTTCAAGAAGTTCAAGTGGAATCTGCATCAGGGTGACTCCTCTACTGGCCTCCCTCCCATCAAAAAGAGCTATCTCAAAACCGATGCTTCCCGGACAGACACAGTGGATCAGATGGTCCAGACCTACGACTCTGATGGAGCTCTGAAGTTCACTTTGAAGATTCTGAGGAACATCAACAGGAATGATCTGGTGGAGAGACTCAGGAACACTGAGTTGGTACCCAAAGGTAGGTCATGGGAAAAATACAAGATGAATGAGTGTGTGCGCGTGCGTGTATGTGTATGCATTGTGTTGGCACCTTTCCAACAGGCAGTATAGTAGAGGCACAAATCTGCAAAAGTGACACATTGTATGTTCAATGATCTCTCTCTCTCTCTCTCTCTCTCTCTCTCAGCCCCTTCCGTAACTCGCCCACAGGAACCAACCAGCACCAGGTAATATATTTTACTCTTATTGTACTTTGGTCTCTTGAGTCTCTGTCATTAAAATAATTGTATTGCATTTAATTTTGAAAGATCTTAAATATTTTCTGAAGAGGTGTATTCCCAATGCGAATTATTTTGCCAAGTGATGAATTGAAAGAAAACCAAATGTTTTAATTTACAATTAATCTACTTCTATACAGTATATTTACTGTTTATTCTGATACTCATTAATTAAGGCTCTTGTTACATGATAATGTTAGTTGAAGACCATGATTGTCCTATCTTTGTGTTCTTGATGGTGGTCGTTTCGTCTGATTCTCTGTTTCTCAATCCTCAGCAAACCAGAGAAAAAGATAAAACATGAAACTAAGAGTAAGAGTTGTTGATAAAGAGAAACTATATTCTAATGTCAGATGTCAGATTTGAAAGTTATGTCGCCAACATTATTGCTACACTCTAAGATGCTCATGCTCATGTTTGGGGTGTGTTTGTAACATACACCTTTTAATTAAGACAAATGTTTACTATTTACTGATCCTATAATGTTTAAGTGTTGTAATGAGAAGGTTCTTCAACATTCAAACATTGGTACCTAAAAAAAGGGGGGGAGGGGGGGGGAATAATCTCAATCACATCCACGAGGAACCTTTCTTTGCGGTCTGTTTATGAATTTGCACAGATCTGTGTAAAACTTTCTATGTGCTCTCCCTAGAGGCCAAGAAAAAACCTTTGCCCTGCATTTTTTACATCTGCCTTTTATAGCGCCACCAGGAGGCCGACTTATGTAAAACTATATATATATATATATATATATATATATATATATTATATATATATAACGCAAATCGGTACACATTGTCTCTATAGTCAAGTGATCAGGACAGATCCGTCCGATTTTTCATATTCCATGCTGATTGGCAAATTCTGAATATTGCTGGCCCACAATAACCTACCTGACCTGGCGGAGACCTGTGCTCCGAAAAGCACTTTTTCTAGTGTGAAAATACTTTTACTAACTCAATAAAGTTACAAGACATTTTGAAAACACATTTTCTAGCACACGTTTTACAATGTCAATGCAACCAGCGCCGCGCACGGGCTGGGCGCAGGGGGGGGGCCTGATCACTGTGCTGTGACTACCGGCCCGGCTTTGAGTTGTTCCACCACTGGAATCGAGTACTTGTTCTGCCACCACTGTGTACCTGTGTCCTTGCTGCATTCGAAGGCTTCCTTCTTGACCAATTCGCTGGTGGAGTCGGACACGACGGGGTCCATTTTCACCTCCTCAGAACGACCCACCATGAAGTTAGCATAGAGACCTGGCTCCTCAGACATCTGAGTTTCTGTTGGAGCCTCCTCTGTTGTTACAGGACCATGATCGAAAGAAGGAAAACACAGTTAAATACTAAATTCACTTTTGTAGTCTTTTGTTTTACTTGAGTAGCAAAAAAGTATTAATAATACCACAATGTAGAAACACTCAAAGTTATTTAATACAAATTTGTCTTTGAGTGGAAGTACAAATGTATTGGCATATAAATATGCTAACAATCCCCAAAGAATTACCGATCTACAAGCTCACAACGTGTCGTGATGCAGCACGTTGTGACCTTGTAGATCCGCTATTTTTGCTATCTTTAAGACCTTGTTGAATCTCGCCCCTGACTAATCTTTATTACAAAACACAACTAATACACAACTACACAAAACTAAAACTAACACATTAAAAATGTTACTAAAACTAACAAAAATATAAAAATAAAAATAAAATAAAACTTAAGCCTGAAAAATAAAGTAGCAAAACCGCTTTGAAATCGAATCAAAACTAAACACATCTGTCTGTCTGTGGACAGCTAATCTCCAGCACCGTTGGCCCGATTGACGTGAAACTGTGCACACACACTCCCTAGATGCCAGAGCAGAACCTCTGCCCCAAATGTTTCACATGGGTCTGTTATAGCGCCACCAGGAGAACGTTTTTTTGCAAAACACATTTTTGACAGTACTCCTACAGATCACGCAAATCATCTCGCAAATTGGTACACAGCATCTCTATAGTCATTAAACAAAACCAGTCTTTCAGATTTAATCACCGTGCCAGAAGCCATTACCTTTAAGAGAAGACTGCGCTAGCCGTCATCCCCGATCCAATATATGCTCTAGCCTATCTCCCTGTCTGCAGTCTCTGCACTGTTGCCTGGTCTGATTATTATAAGCCGCATTGGGCTTGTTTTTTTTCTTCTTTTTTTTTATCCAAATACATTTTTTTTTAATATTAATTTGTAGCCTATTGTGTTCACAATAAGCTTGTCATATTAGTCAGATCCGGAATAGTATATGAAACCCATTTAAAATATTTATACTATTGGTACACACCGGCTGCTCCCAAATCATTAATTACATCATGTTGCGACAACGCTCCTACGTGGTACACAGACAAACAGTAGCACATGGGTATAATAAATTGGACAGTTTTAGGAAAGGTCTATAGCCTATGTACTCACGTTAGCTGTTATTGTTCTATTTCCACCATTCTAATGGATTCCAGGGGTGTGTAAACATCTCTGAAGTTGCTCCATAGTTTCCTCTGAAGTGACGCAGTTAAAGTTAACTTACATCCATATTGTCCCCGTTATCTTTCATCATCCACCTTTGTTCAGTAATCCCGAACAGAGCTAAACTTTAAGTTTACATCAATCAAAGCCTCTCAAACCCAGACACATTGCTGCGATGCGTATGTGCGTCGCCTACCTACCCAAAATAACAGACATACAAGCTATCAACGGCGCTGCGTCATGTCGTGTCGACAGCTTACAGATCTGTTATTTTGGACAGCATAAACAATGAGGCGCGCGCGCGTCACGGAGTAGCCTAACACTAAACCAAAAACATTACATTACGTGGTCAACAACATACTAGACATGTAACTTGCTTGGAGCTTTTAATGCAGTGGTTCTCAACCTGTGGGTCGAGACCACAATGGAGCACCCAACGCCTGGCGAGCTTGTAGATCTGCTATTTTCACAATATTTATCTGTGGAACCAAGTCAAACAAAATGGGGGGGTCCCCAGTTCAAATATGGTTATTTTGGGGGGTCATGAACGTAGCGTTTACGCGGGGAATATAATAATAATATAGGCTAATATATATAATATAGGCTATAATATAATATTCACTCGCAGCATGGGTTTAACGAGACAGCAGCCAAAATTAAAATCACACTAGATGATCCTATCATCTTATAAAAAATGTAAGTGCTTAATGGCTGCCCAAACCCAACAGGACCCGACCCGGCCCGTCGGCACCGGCTGAGCCGGGTCTACGTTTTTTTTACATCCAAATAAATTCACATATTAATTAATTTGTAGCGTAGGCTATTGTGTTCACAATAAGCAACTTGTCATATTAGTCAGATCCCCAAGAGTATATGAAAGCCATTTAAAATAGTTATATATTCTTACACAGCTGATGCCAAATAATTAATCAACAGGTCATCCTTATCCTCATCCGTTAATCAACATCTTGTCATGACGCAGCAGCAGATCGAGCCCCCTTTAAAGTTTAAACCATAACATGACATCTTCAGACTATTGAGCTTTCTTCATGTCTTTTTCACCTCAAAGTAAATGTTGGATTATTTCTTCAAATGAGAGCACAGGCAGCGGGCAGTAGCCTAGAAGGTAACATTGGATGTGATTTCTCCATCGCAAAAATGATTACGGTTATTCTATGAAACATATATTTCATAGAATAACCATAATCATTTTTTAAATGGTTATGGGGCAGTGTATATATTTATATAGCCCTATTTGCTCCAAGCTGTTTTTTAAATAAAATATAGACTGTTAACGAATTACCAAGATTTAATGAGAAATAAGGCTTATTTAGAAAAATGACTGACGGGCTGGGCTGGGCCTAATTTGTCAATTATTAGTCGAGCCGGGCTGAAATATTTAGGGGATTTGAAAGCTCTAGTTAGTAGTTTGAAGTGCTCATGTGGCTAGTTGCTTCTTTTTGTTTTCATAGACCTGCGGTTGCTTATTTCTCGCCAAGGCTGGCAACACGGCTCATGGTCCAACGCACAAAGCCATTGTAGTGTCTGTGTGCACTTGGCGGGTGCTTTTAGAAACCGGCGGGTGGTATTAGATTCCACTATCCCCCCCCCCGAAACTCGTACCCATGTGTGTCTGTAGAATGGCAATGTGGGGGATATAGCAACAACACGCCCACGGGCACACCTCCACGCGCAAATAACGGCGTCGGCATAATGGTGACGGGTAGAGCAGGTGCTAGAATAACCTATTGGGGCGGCGCAGCTCCATTATCCGGATTTAACGTGGTTTAGAGGGGGGGAAAAGTGCTGGAGAATAGGGCGGTTGGTCTCACCAAGTCTTGCGCTGATCTTAAAGGGAATGGCAGCCAATACTCTGATTGGTTTGATTAAAGTAACGCCCAAACACACTTTGACTAATTCAGGGCCGTTTTACCGCGTAGCGCCTTGGCGCAGTGCGCAGATTACCGCACTCATAATAATAGCAAAATGGCATTGGCCACGCCTCTAGTCTTAAGTTAAGACATAAGACATAAATTAAAATGTGCATAATATAGCCTAGTTCTAGACGAATCTGCCATTGCAAAAGAAATTGCCCTCAGCAGATTAGGTCTGGCCCCTCAATAGAAATTGGAATTATCTCCCTCCGAAGTTGTGAGGGACCAATCAGGGCCCAGTATGCAAATATGGGGCGGGTTTATTACCAGGGGCATATTTTTTTTATTTGCCCCTCAGAAATGCAGGTTCCACACAGAGATTCCAGACTAATATCTACACAGTGATATTAGTCTGGCCATGCCAGGCTATGCATAATAGGGCCCAGGGTGTCTGCGGGTCTTGAAAGCATCTTAAATAGTCTTAAATTCATGTCGATTTAAAAAAGACATGATACGTAGCCTGCGAGTTAGTTCAGGCAGTATACACTCGAGAGGTTACACACTGCGGTTATGCAGGCGCTTACGGCGCTTACTACAATACTATTACTCAGACCATACGTCATAGCTGACGTGACATCAGCTGACCAATCAGCGTGTTATTTAAGCTCACCTCAAGTCTCTGTTCATTCTGCTGTCATTTGTCCCCTGGTCTGTTGGTATGCAACTGTTTCTCCCACCACCACCCCAGCACCACCTCTGCTATTGGTTCTGTTCCCCATGGGGGATGTTATGTTATGTATATCTATCTCCCTGCTCTTTATGGTTAATGATGGCTGTATGGTTATGTTGAGCAGGGAGAAAATTATGTTGCAGAGCCTGAACGCCAAGATAAATTATTATATCACACTTGTATTCACATTCAAATAAATATTGATTCAAAATATTCGTGAGTTATCTGACTTAACTGATGTCCAGCAGGCAATGGGAAAGATTCGGAGTGAGAAATCCTCTGATAAGAGTTTGTTGGTTCAATTGATGTATAAATCATCCATTCAGATTCATTAATGTATTCATTTTCTCTCTGTTGAAAGGTGGTAAACCAGTGATTTTGGTGGTGATGCATCACGGACAAGATGTTGAAGCTCATCTAGATGACAGCAGTAAACATGTGACCAGAGATGATGTCATCCTCACTGTCGACACTCTGTTCTGGGAAGGTGAATTCCTGAACTGCAGCTACAATGAGGAAGCCTTCAGGAAAGTCCTGAAGGCTGTTGGTTATTCTGAGGTACTCATTTAATTTAATCAATATTATTTTCTTCTTATTACTTCTTTATTTTTTCCAGAGGCCTCCACTACTGTACATGGAGGTCTGAGTTCAGGGTCAGGTGAAGAAAGGTGCGCCTTGAAGCTTGTTAGGGATTCAGTGTCTTGCTCATGAGGACACGCGGGCAGGACAGAAGGGACTTATCCATTGTTAAACTGGATAAGGACATCAGCTAAATATCTAAATATACTTAAACAGTATATAATACAACCGTATGAATATAGTAATGATGTCTACTATACTAATGATGAACTACACAAGCTGTTGTGCTCGCTGTCTGATAACATGCTTTTTCCCCCTACTTTCCAGACCATTTTGAAATCCATCAAGAATGCCTTAACAACATGGATTTGTAAGTTGCATTACAAACATAAAGAGAAACCATATTCTAATGTCAGATGTCAGACCATTTTGAACCCAATTTCTTCAAGGACACAATGGTGTCTGATCAATGGAGAAATTAAGGAAATGTATCCACTACTACGTGCCTGTTTGTTTACTTGTATGCATGTGTTGGCACCTATTAGGCAGTATTAGTAGAGGCACACATCTGCTAAAGTGACGGATTGTATGTTCATGAAGACCTGACCCCTCTCTCTCTCTCTCTCCCCCTCCCTTTCTCTCTCTCTCCCCCTCCCTCTCTCTCTCTCTCTCTCTCTCTCTCTCTCTCTCTCTCTCTCTCTCTCTCTCCCACAAGCACCCACGCAGACCAGAGACTTTGGTGAGTTGGGATGAGTGTGTGTGTGTGTGTGGGTGCGTGAGTTGGGAAAAGTTTGGTTTCTGTGGATTCTACTTTCTTCTTTTTTCACATCTATCTCGCATGATCAGGTAAGAGAGACATAATTTAATTGTTGTGCTGGAGGGATTGGCGTTAAACTTCGGGGAGATGGCGTCCTCCCCCGAGGAAACGCCACCTCCGTCGATCCGACACGGGGTCCGTATTGTTCCTACGGAGGCCAGCGTGTCGGTGGAGGAAGTTTTGTTGTGTGTTGGAGAGGAGATCGGGCATGACAGTTTATTGTTTTCCTCCAGGATGAACAAAGCAGTGGTTCTGTTCATGAAGGAGGAGAGACATGTCAGTAATATGATAGAGAGAGGTGTTGTTATTAGGGACACTTTCACTATTGTGTCCCCGCTGGCAGTGCCTTCTGTCCGCATTACTATCTCCGGTGTTCCACCGTTCATTGATAACTCCCAGTTAAAGGCTGAATTGCGGAGGTTTGGTAAATTCGCGAGTGGATTTAAAATGGTTGCGCTGGGCTGTAAAGATTTGAGACTTAAACACGTGCAGTCTTTGGGGAGACAAGTGTTTATGTTTCTGGACTCTCCATCACAGACACTAGATGTTTCATTCAGAGTTAAATACGGCGAGGGTTCTTACATGGTGTATGCTAGCGCAGGACAAATGAAATGTTTTGATTGTGGTGATGTTGGCCATAAACGTTAGGCACTGGCAGAGCAAAGTCAGATGGTGGCAGCGTAAACGCTCAAACCACGCGCTCTGACAGTAGCCATGAGGAAGAGGAGGAGGGGGGGGCAGTCAGCTGATCAGGGGGCATCGACGTCTGATCTGGGCCCTCAGTGGACGGGGCTGGGGTTTCATCTGCTCAGCCTGTGCCTGCAGTAGCACAGATACAGCAGTACAGCCTGCAGCACAGACTGTAGATTCAGCAGTACAGACTATAGATTCAGCAGTACAGACTGTAGATTCAGCAGCACAGACTGTAGATTCAGCAGTACAGACTATAGATTCAGCAGCACAGACTGTAGATTCAGCAGTACAGACTATAGATTCAGCAGTACAGACTGTAGATTCAGCAGTACAAACTGTAGATTCAGCAGTACAGACTATAGATTCAGCAGTACAGACTGTAGATTCAGCAGTACAGACTGTAGATTCAGCAGTACAGACTATAGATTCAGCAGTACAGACTGTAGATTCAGCAGTACAGACTGTAGATTCAGCAGTACAGACTGTAGATTCAGCAGTACAGACTGTAGATTCAGCAGTACAGTCTGTAGATTCAGCAGTACAGACTGTAGATTCAGCAGTACAGACTGTAGATTCAGCAGTACAGACTGTAGATTCAGCAGTACAGACTGTAGATTCAGCAGTACAGACTATAGATTCAGCAGTACAGACTGTAGATTCAGCAGTACAGACTGTAGATTCAGCAGTACAGACTGTAGATTCAGCAGTACAGACTGTAGATTCAGCAGTACAGTCTGTAGATTCAGCAGTACAAACTGTAGATTCAGCAGTACAGACTGTAGATTCAGCAGTACAGACTGTAGATTCAGCAGTACAGACTGTAGATTCAGCAGTACAGACTGTAGATTCAGCAGTACAGACTGTAGATTCAGCAGTACAGACTGTAGACACCCTAGTACTAGGCAGTACACATGGGTTAAGGTGAGCAGTGGTAGGGTGAGTGCAGCCAGGCTGGATAGATTTTATATCTCCAGACACTTACATCCAGCCTAATTACTAGTTCAATCACACCTGTGGGTTTCACTGACCACCACCTTATAGCTATAGATGTTACTCTTCCCCCGGGGCAGAAAATCCAGTCTTACTGGCATTTTAATAATAAGCTGTTACAGGACAGCATATTCTGCGAGAGTTTTGAACAGTTTTGGATAGTGTGGCAGAGCAGAAAAAAATAATTTTAACTCTTTGAGGCAGTGGTGGGAGGATGGCAAGGCTCAGCTACGCGTTTTCTGCCAGCAGTACACGGCACACTCCACTGCAAGCATTAAGGCAGCCGTTCAGCAGCTAGAGGATAGCATAAGAAAAATCGAGAATGAAATCAACACCAATCCAGACTCTGCTGCTGCTGACGGTCTGCTGCAGGCGAAGAGACTGGAGCTAAAGACTTTTATGCAGGAGAGGGTGAAAGGAGCCCTTGTTAGATCACGCTTCCTTAACATCAAAGACATGGACGCTCCCAGCGCCTACTTCTTCAACTTGGAGAAGACGGTCGCCAGGAGCAAACTAATGACTTCTCTAAAGCTCCCTGATGGCAGGGTGACAACGGACCCAAAGGAGATGCGGGGTCATGCTGTATCCTTTTATTCTGAACTCTTTGGAGCAGAGGAGTGTGACCCAGACTGTGCGGCCGAGCTGCTGGATGGGCTCCCTCAACTCAGTCCAGGGGAGAAAACATTCTTGGACGAGGAGCTCAGTTTGGAGGAGCTGACTAAAGCGGTGGGGCAGATGGCTTCTGGGAGGGCTCCAGGGCTAGACGGGCTGACGACAGACTTTTTAAAGCATTTTTGGAATACTGTCGGACCTGACTTGCACTCTGTTCTTGTGGAATGCTTGGACACAGGGGCGATGCCAGCATCCTGCAGGAGGGCAGTTCTCTCCCTGCTTCCAAAGAAAGGAGACTTAGCTCTGCTCAAAAACTGGAGGCCCTTCTATGCACGGATTACAAAATTATTTCCAGAGCACTGTCAAACAGACTCACACACTGCCTCGATATGATAATTAATGTGGATCAAACATACTGTGTACAGGGTAGAACAATTATGGACAATTTGTATCTCATTTGTGATATGCTAGACCTGTGTAAACTGTACAAGCTGGACACTGGTATCCTCTCCCTTGATCAGCAGAAAGCTTTTGACAGAGTGGACCATGGGTACTTGTTTTCCACACTGAAGGCCTTTGGGTTTGGGGATGGTTTTATGTCTTGGGTGGGGCTGTTATACAGTGGGGCAGAGTGTCTGGTTAAGGTGGGGGGAGGGTTAAGCAGACCAATCCCAGTGCAGAGGGGAATAAGGCAGGGCTGCCCTATCTCAGGTCAGTTGTATAGTCTAATTTTTGAACCCCTGTTATGCAGGCTGAGGAGCCGGCTCAGTGGGTTTACACTACCAGGGACTCAACATCCCCCTCTCATTGTTTCGGCCTACGCAGATGACCTGAATGTGTTCATAACCGACCAGCGAGATGTAGCAGCCCTGCAGGATAGCCTGGCTATCTATGAGAAGGCCTCCTCCGCAAGGGTAAATTGGGAGAAAAGTGAGGCGTTGCAGGTGGGTCAATGGGGAGGCGGGACAGCACCTAGGCTGCCCATAGGAATGCAGTGGGAGACAAGAGGGATGAAGGTGTTGGGTGTTTTTCTGGGAACAGAAGAGTATCAGAGGCAAAATTGGGGGGGGGGTGATAGAGAAGGTGTGTGCCAGGTTGTCTTCCTGGAAATGGTTGCTACCCCAGCTGTCGTATAGGGGTCGAGTCTTGGTAGCAAATAACTTGGTCGCCTCGATGCTGTGGCACAGACTCAGTGTCTTGCCTCCACCGAGAGGCCTGATTGAGGACATCCAGCAGGCCTTGGTGAACTTCTTTTGGTCAGGGCAGCACTGGATCCGAGCCCCTGCTCTGTACCTTCCTGTGGAAGAAGGGGGACAGGGTCTAATAGACATTACATCTCGGGTGGCGGCCTTTCGATTAAGGACAGCACAGAGGCTGATATCTGACTATGGAGTGCGGCGGCTGGACACAGCCAAGCTCATCATGTGTAAGGCGGGTCTGGGCTACAGCAAACAGCTTTTTCTACTAAGGCTGGACGAGGCAGATCTGACGGGGCTGTCAGCCTTCTATGAGTCTGTTCTGGAAGCCTGGAGATTCCTGAAAGTTGCCAGAGACCCTGATGCCACAGCTGGTATGTGGTTGTTCGAGGAGCCACTGTTCCACAACAGCTTTCTACAAGCTCAGACACTGTCTTCTGCATGTGTAAGAACGTTTCTTAGGGAAGCCGGGTGCACCAAGCTGGGACATCTCCTGATGCCCATTGAGTCCTTACAGCAGCGTGTCCACATAAGGCCTAGGCTGCTGAGATGGGTCATTGAGGAGGTCGAGGGGTCCCTTCCACAGCACCTGAGGACCTTTCTAAAGGAGAACTGTACACTAGTGCAACAGTGGGAGGACGATGTGGACTATGTTTTCCGAAGTCTGGCTGTTCTTCCTAATGTGGGGCAGTTTCAGGAGGAGGAGGAAGGCTGTCTCCTTTCATTTGCTACTCCAAGGCTTGGCTTGTGTGAGGATTTGGAGAAGAAGGCAATGTACATTCTGTGCGTAAAGGTGAGGCACTGTCAGTCTCTGCAGGCCATGAAAGCGCCGAGGTGGACCGAGTTTTTTGGCCCAGGCTCCTCCCCGAAAGGCTGTTGGCGGTGCCTGTACAAGCGACCGGTTGATAAGCGGTCGGCTGACCTCCAGTGGAGGATAGTACATGGGGCGATAGCCACGAACAGACACAAGGCACACATTGATCCTAATCAAGGGGAGGGATGTCTCTTCTGCTCCCAGACGGAAACCCTTTTTCATTTATTTGTTCAGTGTCCCAGGTTATTCGGGGTGTTTGACTTACTGCAGGGTTGGTTTACGGGGTTGGGGGAGGTCTTCTCTTCTCAGCTTTTCATTTTCAGGCCAAAAGGTGTTCACACACTGATAGATGTTATGTCTGCAACTGCAAAGCTGGCCATCTGGCTGAGCCGTAGGAATGGGGCTCAGGATGTGGGCTGTGTGGACCCTGTGCTCATAATGACTGGACTGTTAAAGCACGCCTCAGGGTAGAACATTCATACTATAAAGTGGTGGACAATCTGGAGGCTTTCTGCAGAAAGTGGGCATTAGGGGGAGTGTTGTGTACAGTGGAAGATAATGATGAACTGCTCTTCTCTTTTTGATCTAGGGTTGGAGGCTTGTTGTGATTCTGTATTTCTTTCTTTTTTTTCTTTCTAAGTATTTAAGTCAAGTATGTAGATGAGGGCTTGCCTATGTTTTTGGTCTGTATTACCCAGTAGTGCGTAATAAAGGACTTTTAAAATCTCAAATCTCTCTCTCTCTCTCTCTCTCTCTCTCTCTCTCTCTCTCTCTCTTGCTCTCCCCCTCCCTTTCTCTCTCTCTTTCTCTCTCTCTCTCTCTTTCTCTCTCTCTCTCTCTCTCTCTCTCTCTCTCTCTCTCTCTCTCTCAGCCTCTCCTTTTCGCATCATAAAAGAGAACACGCCTTCACCATACCTTCGTAAGTGTTCTTCTTAAATTTCTCCCTAAGGGAATTCCTAAGTGAAGTCGAGTCAGATTCATGAAACGTGGTCCACCCCACCAATCCACAC
The DNA here is from genome assembly GCF_963280865.1 of Gymnoscopelus braueri. Classification (NCBI taxonomy): domain Eukaryota; kingdom Metazoa; phylum Chordata; class Actinopteri; order Myctophiformes; family Myctophidae; genus Gymnoscopelus; species Gymnoscopelus braueri. Next base: position 2,472,752 of record NC_137615.1, read on the forward strand.
AGAAATCACAGGAAATCACACACAGAAATAAAGTTGAGACCTAAAAAAACATCAATAGTTCTGTGAAGGTACTTCTGAAGTGAACAGCAAATTATTTAATTGAAATAATGTTTTTATTGTTTCTCTCACATTAATCAACATACAGTATCACCTTATCCATATTTCATGTTCAGAAGTAGCGTTAGTAGTGGATTTAAAACATTGTATTACTGAAAGCTGGGTATGGGGGGGGTGAGAATGCCCGACTTGCGGTTGGAGTTAGTACAGAGGCCTTGATAGGGTGGGTGCAACCAAAAAAGTTTATTTATTCTGATTGTTCACCGAGAATACAAACAATACATGAACACAGGAAGCTCTCCACACAGGTGAGGTGACATGGTGGTGTCCAGCTCTCATCCTACCACCCGTGTGTTTGTTGCTGGCAGCCTTTTATACTCAGCTGGAGGCAATTAGTTTGGACTCCACCATGTCAAGGGGTAGATTACCGAATAATACACATACATAAATACAGATAACATTAACTCTCATAACATCTATTAAAACTCCATGAACTACACCAATAATGATTCTACTACATCACATCATAACCCCCCTCTGTTATCCTGATATGGTCCAGCCCAATCATGCTGGCAACAAACAGGTACTGTTGAGCATTCAATCAACCTCAACAATAAAACCTCACACTACAAACATATTGCACTCTCTCCATATTGCACTGCAAGGTGAACTGTGCAATATGGAGAGAGTGCAAATGTGCTGTGCAAATATCATTCAATACATGAGGGTTATCTCAAACATAAGTAACAGAGGACCTCTCTCTGTTACAGGGGGCTTTAAGGTAGCAACTGCTTGCTGTCGCGTTGTGAGCTTGTAGATCAGCTATTTTCAAACAAAAGTATAAAATAGGGTTAAATTGGTTAAACTGTTAAACTCCCTCAAGGACCACTGGGAGTCCCCAGACCACACTTTAAGAACCACTGCTCTAAAAATATGATCAAAAATATTATTTTAATATAAATCCTATATTATACAATTGTAGAATTGAGAAAACAGAAGAAACCGTTAATTTGCACAAACATATCAAATCAAATGTGCCTAAGAGTGCTCTTCAGTGTGTGTAGAATAGATTCTGTTCTTACCTAAGAACAGATCATATCTAAGAAAACATTGGTGTATGCCAAAATCTTCTTGAAAACTGCGTAAGTGGGTCCTAAGAACACATTTCCTCTTAACTCTCTCAGTGCCAGAGTATTTTCATAAAGTACTCCCCCAGTGCCAGCAATTTTTTTTTTTTTTTTTTTTTTGCTATTTTGTAATTACATTTTCAAATAGCTTGTCTTCTGCAATTTTAAACACCTACGACAGTTCTACCAGTAGAGAGCAGCAAATCGACACATTGATTACCTCGCTGACTCGCTCGCCCCCTCCCAAACAGGCCTACGTCACATCCGGTCAAAAAAACGGATGTGACGTTTTTGACAATCTGTGATCGGGGTAAAATACGATGTGATACACGACTACGATGACTGATCGTCACCCAGACCAAAGAGAACAGAAGTGGACCTCTCCGTTCGTTTTGTATACCGTGTGAAAAACCGTGACTTTCCCTATTCTGGCCGAAAATTACAGCGGAAAAAAAATGAGAACCGGAGACGGAATCTGCGTCATGAAACCGGGACCCAGTGAGTCTGAAGGAGTCAGGAAGTGAAAGTGATCATGAAAAATAAACAGAATAGCGCGACCACAGTAAAAAGTAAAAACTCGGGATTTCTCGTGCTGGCACGGAGGAACTCGTGAAAAACTCTGGATATCTCGGGGCGTGGCACTGAGAGAGTTAAGAACGGTTGGTGAATGAGGCCTGCCGCCTATTGAGAGTAAGAGTTTTTGATAAAATTAAATAATCTTAAAGCTCTATTATGTTTTTCTTTACTTTTGTTTGTGAATACTTTTTTTGGAAATAATTTGATTTTGTCCAATCTGTATGGTAGAGTATGCTAATTCAATATAACTTACACATTTGGGGTGGTTGTATTTGGTCTCCCTGCTCTTCTATTGAGACATTTAGACGCCTTAACAGACGACGTCACACTGATACGAAACAGTATGCGCGCGCAGGTCGGCAGCAAAAGAACCCCACCGCTCATGAGATGTAATGTTAAAGTGGTCACAGCTTCACGTGTAAAAATGCATCCCATCAAACTTTCAGATGCTGTTTTTCTCCCAGTGTGAAGGAAGAATGCTTAGGATTTTTACTGTGATCTCTCGCTCTTAAAATATATAATCCTTGGTTTCTGTTGTGTGTAAACAATAATAACAATTCAAAGCAGTTGTCCTCAAAACTCCACCTCCAGTGGCTGTCATAAGAACGGAGGGAGAACTCTATGATCATGGTACCAGAAGGACCTGCTTGGCTCGCACAGCCGCAGCTCGTCAAGACTAATTTATGCTCCGTCCCGCGAAGGTGTCGCGCGCAGAGAACGGCCGAGAATAGCAGATCTCCAAGCTCACAGCGGTCGCATCCGTGACGCGGTTGTGAGCTTGTATGTCAGCTGTTCTCGATGCGCAATACCGTTGCGAGATGAAGTATATATGTGTCGCTAGGGCGCACCCCACTAGCCTACACACAGAGGAGGTTGAATGAACTGAAACAAGCTCACCCCAAAACAGCAGATTTGGGGATCTGTTGGGAATTGATTGCATGAAACAGTCACCTGTGCGTCCAGTCTCAATGTTTGTAAACAAATAATTGGTCTTTTAGATCCTGTGTCAAGGTTGGACACAACATTTTGACCTGAAGGTAAAAATGGGATTTCCCCCAGAGCAGGCTCTATTTGCTCAGTGGTAAAAATGTCAGCAATTAAGCAGGAGACCGGCATTCAAATCCGGGGTAGAACAGGAAAGTATCATAGTGCAGCTTTAAATTATTATTAGATGAGATTTATAATATATAGTACACATACTTGTATGATGTCATTTTTGTAGATTGTTGTCTCAGACCTGTGCTCTTTTTTCAGTTAAACCATGGAGAGATGTCAACTTTGGGTAAGACATTTCTAAAATGGGAAAATAAATGTTTCACTGACAGAAGTCTCTGTCTAATTACTGTAGTTCTCTTTTATCTTGTGAGCACATCATGGCAGAACATTTCATTATATTGAGCCTGGTGTGCAGTTACCCAAGATTATGAAGGAAAAGTCTTAACATATTGTATGCCTTGTGGTATCATATAAGACCTATGGCCTTATTCATGAATGTGAAATTAAAACCGCAGTGTTACAACCAATTGAATCATTTCTGAGAAAATAACAACAGTTTACCAATAACTATCTGGAAACACACGCCAACCTCAATACACCACTTAACATTATCTGCTACAAGATAATGCCACATTGAATCTATGTCAATTATTTGTCTATTTTATTGTATTTCTTTAGAAACATAGCCACACTGCTTAACCGTGTGAAGGAATACCACCCTGAAAATAAGAACATCAAACACGTGAGGATTCTGCTCTATGGACCATTAGGATGTGGGAAGTCCAGCTTCATCAACTCTGTCAGCAGCATCTTACAGGGGAGAATGACCCATGATGCAGAAGTAGTGGATATGTCTGGACGTCTTGGCACCTTACAAGTATGTAATATATTTTGTTCTAGTATATCTAAAGTGAAAGTAATTTATAATTTACTTAATGAGCTCATGCTCTGCTTAGTATGCTGTGTCATGCAACTAAGGGCCGTTTCACACTGGATCCGTTTTCATTCAAAACGTTTCCCAGATCGAATGCTGGCCTGCATTCACATTGGCCAAGATCCAATCGCACCAGAGAACACATGCATATATACCCCCGATCCTACAGGTGGCGGCATGCACATAGTGTTTCCCCTGTGGACACAGACGTCATCAACTATGCGACAATGTTTTTGCTGGTCGCGCATAAATACAGGGTTGCGGCTGGAGAGCTATGCTGGGGAGGGGAGGCGATCTATGTAAGTGCACGGTCTTTGGGGAGCCTCGCCCCGAAGCGGGGAGAACGCACTGAGCGCTCAACGCAGTGTTGTTGACGGACAATGGATGTACGCTTATGAGAAACAACACAAATAAAACCTGGTGAAACACTTGTGTGCATTAGCGCAAGATGAGGATACAGGAAACATTCAGTATAAATGTCCAGTTTGCTAACCTTCACAACTACTACTACTTTTGCATTTGAAACTTTAAATTTCTCTAAATATTATAAACTCACGACAGCTTAAGTACAAAAACATATCATTTATGAAAAGGCAACTATAGTAGCCTATACAGTGAAGTCGGACTGAATGAATGTAGGAAGGTGTGCGATAGGATCGCGCTTGCCATAGTCTTCAAAGTAATAATAATAATAAGAGAAAGTTCACTTTTGGTTATTTAAAAAGAGTCTCCTTATTTTATGTATTAATTTATGATTTGTGGGTCCAGCACTGTGTGTAAAAAAGAACTGTGGGGACGTGCATCTCCTGCCTTTGTTCATATTTAAAATAAAAATGTTATTTTCCAATGCAAGATCTGTGTGGTTATCTGCTCTATATTGTAATATAAAAAATAGCAGATCAACAAGCTCAATGTGTCGCATTGCACCGCATTTTCAGCTTGTAGCTTGGCTATTTTTGCTACTTTTGTGTGACACTGTATGACAATAGGGCATTCATTTATGATGAAAAAGCATTAAAAGTTGCAATATGGGATACAGGGTTTCTTCCTAACAGCAAAGATATGTAGTAGAGATGCGCGGATGGCCTCTCATGGTCATCTGAATCCGCATGTACAAATTAATTATCCACCCGTTATCCAACCGCAATAATTATTTTATCCAATTTAAATATCCGCACCAACCGTTTCTCCCGTATGTCAAAATATTATTATTTTCTGGTATTCCCCGTTAGTTTTAGTAGGCTATTAGTTGTGCGATGCGATCACAAAATGCATTGATTTAGCCTATGGAATGTCGGTGTGTCTTTTTTCTTTTTTTCAAACCGGTGCTGCGCTGACAGACGGCATCCAACATACAGGCGTCCAACACATGCGGCATCCAACGGTTGGATGCCGCAACGGTTGGATTCCAGCCTACAGAGAGCACTGCTCTGCTGTGCTACTGCTTGGTGTGGATATGTTACGGCCATGGTTGAACCCCTGTGGATTGATCTGCGACGTGTTTTTGTTGGCTGTTTTTGTCGAGTTTATATACCGTCACCTATTCCAAATAGCGGGCCACTTCCGTCTAATGGTACGCTTGCTTTCACATTGCAGCGTACCGTACCCGAAAACGCATGATCCGGATCCGAAACTGCCTCCGGAGGTGGTTTCGGGAACGGAGCGGTTACCCGTTTCGGCTGACGATTCGCAACATTCACACTAGCCAAGCGGTCTGGAGTGCGCACCCGGGACCCGAGTGTGAAACGGCTCTTAGAATGTGTAACTGTCAATGTACACACAGTAGTCTGACATGGTTAATTATACAAAGACACCAGCAGCAATTCTATGCCCTGATTATAAACAGTGACACAAATCAGTAGGAGTCATGATTACCATAAAAATGGGTTCTCTTTTCACTTTTGAAATCCTTGTACCAATTAAAAAAGGCACTTATTTATACTAGAATCTGTTGTGTTACTATTTATGTTATAATATAATGTATCTACAGTATGATCTCTATTGTGATAATTATACATTTGCTAGCAGTCTTGGCTACAAGTACTGTCTTACAGATCTGTTCATGCTTTTACAGTATCAAACCTATAAAATAAAAAAAGGAGACAGACAGAGATTCTTCCCCTTCGTGTTCACTGACATGATGGGCCTTGGGCAAAGCCATGAAATTCATGAAGAAGACATTCTATTGGCTATGAAAGGTCATATAAAGGATGGTTACAGGGTAAAATGACTGCATGTCTCACATTCTGATTCTTTAATTTGTGTTAATGACATGATATTAATAACATGTCACCATTAACACAAATTAAGAATTCAAACCATATTTCATGAAAAACTAAATGATTTTCCATGTCAATGTTATCGTTTTTACTATAACAATATTTTATATTCTTGTACAGTTCAATCCTGAAGCAGTGATGTCAGATAAGGATCCTCACTACAATCATCACCCCAAACCAGAGGACAAAACACATGTTCTGGTTTGTGTCATTGATGTGAGCAATGTGAGCGTTTTATGTCAAGAAGTAACAGAAAAGATGCGGCGCATCAGAAGTGCAGCCAGTAAAATGGGTAAAAGCACATTTTACCTTGATGATTTGTTCTCACATGGTTATTGTCAACTTTTTGTACTCCTCATAAAGCAGACAAACAAACAGTAGCAATGTCACTGAGACATAATCATTATTTTATAGTTCTTAACCACACTAATATGTTAGTGTGTGTAGCAGGTTGGGAAGGAGAAAAAAACATTCACTTGTTGGGCTGAGTATGTTTGTGCACTTTTGACAGGCATTCCACAATTCTGCATTTTCACCAAAATTGATTGGGCCTGTTCTTTGGTGAATGAACATGTAAAACATGTCTACAAAAGCAGAGTCCTGGAGAAAAAGGTGAAAATATTGTATAAGTTGTATACAATAATATTAAACTGTTCATCTCTATTGAATGTTGACTGCAATTTACTCTCAACACAGATGCGGGACTTCAGTTACAACATGGGAATTCCAATGAACCGCATCTTTCCCGTGAAGAACTACCATGAAGCAACTGAACTGGATGCTGACATTGATGTTCTGATACTGACTGACCTGCAACAGATGATTGACTTTGGAGATGACTTCATCAACTCGTTGAAGACTGTTCCAATGTAATCAGAGTAACTCAAAGCCTTAAGGATTGCATAGCATTTCTGCTTCATTTAGATACATAGTAAAATCCTTAATACATTTTAATAAATTAATTTAACAACTAACAGTGTACAAATGGAACAAACTTAACCAGGGTCCTTAAATATAAACCAGATAGGAACTGGTTGAGCCAGCAGGATGCCTCTTTGAAATAAGATGAGACACTTTTATAACTTTAACTTTTCAAGGTTTTATTATTGGTCATGTTTATTTTGAATATGTAAATAAAACAGAGGCAATTTGCTAATTCATCAAAATCACAAAGACAATACATTCATTGAATATGAAATAACATTAACAAATTAATATGAATTAAAAGGTCAATGGAATGATTAAATGACACATGGTTGTATTGATTCAGGATCTATAAATGACACTTTAGTAGATGTTTAGGTTGTATATATAATTACCTTATAAGAACAACATGAACACCAAAGTGCTTTATTCTCTTCTGTGGTGCAGGGAATCCAAAGCCCCAAAACTACATCCAAAAAGTAAATGCTGATGGCATATAATATGCTGCACATAAACATTGTACTTACACTGTCCTATTTTATTATCTTATTAGTATTAGCCTTCCTTTTTTCCCCTTCTTTTCTTTTTGCTCTAGTTTTTCTCTCATTTTTCTTTAATCGTAGTCTCAAACACAATTACTGGTCAAAGTGAGATGAAACTCTTGTTTATGCAGGCTTTCACGTTTTCAGTTCAAGGAGTAAAACAAGAATTATAAGTAAAGAATGGGAAATAAAATGAGCACAAAAAGGCTCAAAATATAGCTGATGTTAAAATCAGTATCATGTAATTGACAATAAGTCCTAAATCACATGTAACTATGCTGCTGCTGCTGTACATTGTCGGAAGGAAGCCAAACAAAAATGAGTTTTACACTTACACCTACACAAGATGTAAACATAAAAACTGCCTTGAACAAACACTGGATCATCTTTGCTATGACTTTATACAAAACTGGTCGCACGCAAGATCGACTGCAATGTTGATTTTGTCATACACGATCCTTTTGATCAGATCTTTTTCAAATGTCACTGGTTTTACATGAATAATTATGTTTATGATTTAAGGATATTTGTGATTTTTAAATATGTTTTAGTGTTGGTTAAGCCAGGCAGATTTCCTAGATCTTTGCTAAAGATGAATGGATTTATACATAGACTTTGGAGTCCTGGTTTAAAAATCTGAGGTGAGTGATTCATGAAAAGAAATAGATACAGAGTCTGTTAATGCTGTGACTTCACTCTCTGCTCTCAATTTCAAATTAATGATGAATGTGCTACTTAGATACTGGTAACACCTCCTATGCATCCCCTGTCTATATAGGGGATGCATTATGCATTATAAACACAATTATAATGTATTATAACCTGCTTATAAGTTATAACAATGTATAATTGTAATTATAAGAATGAATACATACTCAACAATGCTTTATAACAATAATACATTGTGAATACATTATAATGACATAAGGTCAAGTATAGGAGAGGAGAGGAGAGGAGAGGAGAGGAGAGGAGCTTTCCAGACTGATCATTTCAGAAGTGTGTTGCACTCTGCTCCACTGCACCACCTGCTGTCAGACTGTGGAACTATGTTCTCTGTCTATTTTAAATGTTTTAATTGACATGAACGATGAACAACAATAATTCGTTTTCTATTTAACAAGCAAACTAATGGTAACAATAATACATTATCATTATGGTATAAGGTGAAGATAACTTAATGTCAGTACTGACTCCATACATTGTTGCTGTTGTTTTTATCATCAATTATTTACTAAAACAAATGAAATAGACAGAAACAAATTAAAGTATGTATACTTTTTTTTTTTAATGGTTTATGCAAGAACTTGCAGTCTCTGTTATTCAATAGTTCATATTGCTCCCTAACACAGATACACACGTTTCTGAACCATTTACACATCAATAAGTATGAGTGGTGCAACCTGAAACTAACTTGTATTTACTAGAACAGAACTTATTAAAAGTATTTCTGCACAAACATGTTAGTAGCCTAACACATAAGAAAAATAATAATAATAATGCAATGTGTATAAAATGAGTTGAATAATATTTGACTAATTTTACTTTCTTTTGTTTTATTTTACATGAACCACTTGAAACCTTGCATCCATACTTTGGGGGGAAAATTAGCTGAAAATAGCGGATCTACAAGCTCACAACACGTCGCAGACGCGTTGTGAGCTTGCAGATCTGCTATTTTCGTTTTGTTTTGGTGAGGTTTGGTGTAAAGGGAAAAAAGAGCAGTCAAATATCAAGTTTACAAAGTAGGCCTATTGAGGGTTTCCAGTAAGTCGTTAAATGTCTGAAAATACACGTCACATTTAACATGAATCCAGGTATTCATCTCTCTCTCAGCTAAAGGGTCCTTGGCCTGAGAAACGTTGCAGACCCTCTAGTCTAGTCTGTTCTAAATCATTCTAAATGTATTGAGAAACGTTGAAGACCCTCTATTCTAGTCTGATCTATAAATGACACTTTAGTAGATGTTTAGGTTGTATATATAATTACCTTATAAGAACAAAATGAACACCCAAGTGCTTTATTCTCTTCTGTGGTGCAGGGAATCCAAAGACCCAAAACTACATCCAAAAAGTAAATGCTGATGGCTAGTCTAGTCTGTTCTAAATCATTCTAAATGTATTGAGAAACGTTGAAGACCCTCTAGTCTAGTCTGTTCTAAATCATTCTAAATGTATTGAGAAACGTTGAAGACCCTCTAGTCTAGTCTATTCTAAATCATTGTCTCCGCCAGGCCGAAAGGCATGGTGAGAGAGAATGTTTTATCCCCTGTCTGTCCGTCCGTCCGTCCGTCCGTCCGTGTGTCCGTCCGTGTGTGTGTGTGTGTGTGTCCGTCCTTCTGTCTGCGACCAGCTAATCTCCGCCACCGTTGGCCCGGTCGCTGTGAAACTGTGCGCACACACTCCCTGGATACCACAGCAGAACCTCTGGCCCACATTTTTCAGATCAGCCCGTCATAGCGCCACCATGAGGCCGACTTTTGCAAAACACTTTTTTTTGCTATTACTCCTACAGATTTTGTCCAAAAAACATGCAAATCGGTACACAGTATCTCCATAGCCACGTGATCAACACGGATCTGTCCGATTTCCCATATTCCATCCTCATTGGCTAAGGTTGGCTTCCAAAGTTTGCAGGATTGGTCCGTTTTGAACGAAATGCCTGAAATCATGAACGCAGCGTGCGATTTCCGTGAAAATTTGCACGCACATTCCCACTAGGCCGCGGAAGAAATGCCCCTCTTTTCACATTGCCCTGTTATAGCGCCACCAGCAGGTCTACTTTAGCGAAACAACTTTTTGCAACAAAATGCCTCAAATCATGAATGCATGCACATTCCCACTAAGCCGAGGAAGAAATGGCACCCTTTTCACATTGGCCTATTATAGCGCCACCAGGAGGCCACAATAACGTACCTGACCTGGCGGAGACCTGTGCTCCGAGGAGCACTTAGTTCTAAATGTATTGAGAAACGTTGAAGACCCTCTAGTCTAGTCTGTTCTAAATCATTCTAAATGTAATGAGAAACGTTGAAGACCCTCTAGTCTAGTCTGTTCTAAATCATTCTAAATGTAATGAGAAACGTTGAAGACCCTCTAGTCTAGTCTGTTCTAAATCATTCTAAATGTAATGAGAAACGTTGAAGACCCTCTAGTCTAGTCTGTTCTAAATCATTCTAAATATAATGAGAAACGTTGAAGACCCTCTAGTCTAGTCTGTTCTAAATCATTATAAATGTAAATCTATTTAATGTTCAACAGACTCACCACTACTGTGGACATGAATAACTGCATGTTACATTTGTGGCCACTAGAGGGAGCCATTGTATAAGCTTTAAGGGGATTTAGCCAATCATGGTCATACTGAAACAAATGATTTCGCTTTGGCAGATTCTTCAACCTGGCTTCCAGTGTAGTGACTAGTCTGCAGTGGTGGAAAAAGTACTCACATTTTTTACTTACTAAAAGTATCAATACTGCATGGTAGAAATACTCTGTTACTGAAAAGTATGACAATGCTGTTTGTGGTGTCTCTATGTACATGTGGTAAGCCTGTGAGGGCTCTGGGCATCTTGTGGTGCAGCACACTATAACAACACATATATCTATCTATTAGATTAGATCAAACACAACAGGAATTATGAAATATGAAACATGAAAGGAAATCCAATTTGTTCTGTTATATGTTAATCAATTGATCCCTGCATTGTGTTTTATGACCATTGGCGTTCCTGATGATTTTAAGTCGTGTTTCCATAGTTCTGTTGTGATTGATAAGGATCTTTGTACCATTCCTGGGGGGTGGAGGAGTTTAAAAAAATGCTTTACAGTGGTTCTGCAGTAGTCTGGCTGTCTATAAGAGGGTGTCAGTGTGTCCATGTCCGTTCTGCCTGACCTTGACCTTATTCTAAGTAAAGCTACATTTCACCGCTACTTTGTGTCGTCTCCTGCGTTACTTTTTTTCACGAGCCTTGGTGGTACTCTGGGTTTGAGTGTGTTTATTTGATCCTGTGTTGTTTTTGGTCCATTGATATAATGGTAGACTTGGTTGGGATCAAGTTGCTATGCAGGCTGCTTGCTGATCCGGTCTAGAGCGGATACGGAAACGTTGCGCACTTGTCTATGTGTGAATTATCAGCTGCGGAAGGGCGGGCCTTAAACCGGATCAAACAGTGTTGCCATGTCTGCTTATTATAAGCGACTTCTTAACCGATGAAGACGCGCCGTAAGCTTGTAGGTTCGGCTATTTTTTATATTTTATATATATATATATATATATATATATATATATATATATATATATATATATATATATATATATATATATATATAGGTCACTGACTGTGGCATGTATATATATATATATATTATGAAGAGGTTTTGTTGTTTAACTGGTTGCTGCTGTATGCACACACTTTTGATTTGATTATTTTCAGTTTGAATGTGTTTTGTGTCCTGAGCTCCTGACTGAGTCCTCTTGATGCTTTCAGTTTTGATGGCCAGTCAGTCATATAGAAATGTTAGTTTTTCTATATTTTTGGAATTGAAATGCACTGGCACATGTAGCCTTATTGCCCTAGCACTGTTTGGAGCTTTAATAAACAACAGAAGTTGTTCAAAGATTGTGTCTCATGATGAGTCATTATCTGTTTGAGCCCAGGTGTTTGGCAAAAAAGGCAAAAAATACATTAAATACATTTAAAATACTTCCAAAAAAGTCCTTGCGGAGTCTGTAAGTTATGAATTCATACACAGTAAAAGTCTTAGTGTTAATATAATTCAAATGAGTGTACAAATGGAACCAAATGGACCTGTCATGTGTACAGAACACTTTTCAGAGTTAAATCAACAATGAGGATTTTACAATGTAGGCTGCAGAAAAGAGAAAAAAAAACCTGCTAATGTTGAAAATGCAAAGTCAGACTTTTGGGGAGAAAGGATGCAATTACTGGGGACAAGAAAAAAAAAGTAACTTAAAGTAATAAGTAACTAACTACTTTTGGTAGGGAGTAATAAGTAAAGTAACTACATTACTTTTTAAACAAGTGATATGTCATAAGTAACATATTACTATGTTTTAGTAACTTTTCCAACACATAGTACATATCTATCACTTTGCTTGGGCTTGTTTTCATAGACCTGGTTGCTTATTTCTCTCTCACAACCTGGCGTGAAATGTGTCTCACGTGACCGCTAGCAGAGGGTCTTCAACCTGTGGGTTGGGACCTCAACGCCTCGTTGTGAGCTTGTAGACAGATATACTTTATTGTCCTTGCCGGAAATTCATTTTGTACCAAGCACAAAACAATCACAAAACATAAAATAAATATATAGACAGATCACACAAGACAGACAGACAGACAGACAGAGAGAGAGGAGGAGGAGGAGGAGGAGGAGGAGGAGGAGGAGGAGAAGAAGAAGAAGAAGAGAGGGCTAGCTTGTAGATCTGCTATTTCCACAATATTTATTTGTGGAACCAGATAGAAAGGGGGGACAGACTTTTATGGCTGGGGCCGGAGGACAAAGTGACCATGCCCATGTATGGACGAAACAGGTACAAAGCCTCATGTAAGCCCGACCCCTTGGGTCTGGCAAAAAATACTGGAAATTGGAAATACTCCAGTAAAGTAAAAAATACCTCAAAATTGTGCTTAAAGGGATACTTCACTTTCACATAAAATAAACATTAAAAATATATATAAAAAAAATGAAAGAAGTTATGGCAAAATAAAGGCCCCCTCACACATTAGTAGGACACTCTAATGCGTGAGGGGGCCATGAATTTTCCATAACTTTTTTCATTTATTTTTAATATATTTTTTAAATGTTTCCCCGGCCCTAAAGTGAAGTATCCCTTTAAGTACAGTACTTAAATAAATGTACTTAGTTACTAAATGAGTGAACACAGCATAAAAATAATTTTAACTCTTATTTTATACTTCGGCTATTCACAAATAGCAGATCTACAAGCTCAAAGCGTGTCACACTGCGACGTATTGTGAGCTTGTAGATCTGCAATTTCTTTTTAAATCTAGACAAATATAGATTTTCTTTTTTAACACAAATCTTGGGGGGTCCTTGTCACGAAAAGAAAACTAAATGCTTGAACAAATGGAATAAATGACAGAAAATGTATATTTTATTTTCAGAAAGTACATGATTTTGGCCAAAATATGAAACATATGTTTTCTTTGTTTATTACGACATAACAGGAGCAGTAGAACCTTCCCCGAAGAACTGTGACAACATGATTTGTTTATGTACAATAAGCTCATTAATACTTATGTAGCGGACATGGCGTAATTATTATGGGAAATATTAATCATTTAGTCATTTATGTCAGGCCACCTTCATGGCATTTCTGTTGAGTCAGTTTGGAGACAAATTGTAGGTCCTTGTGACTACATTCCATTGGGGCAATAAAGGTGTCGCCTTCCGCTGACGGTACAGTCCTCTCTGTTGGGGGGAGGGGTCTGTATCCCCTCTGATCTAACAGGCATAGAGGGGGGTTCTGTCCTCTGAAATGGGGACAGAACGTAGATCTATGTGGCATTGTACTATATTTCTGAAAATTCCTGAGACATTTGTGTCAGTGAAGTTATCCCTAAACCTATAGCTCTTAGATAAGTATATGAAAATATTGCTATAGCCTCGCAATGGTTAAAAATATATATATATATTTTGGTTTATTGAAAGCACGACTGTGTTCAGATCATTTTATTGTGTTCTGGCTTTTAAAATTTGTTTCGTTTTTTTTGTTGTTTCTTTACTAGTTGAGTACTTTTCACACCACTGCTGTTTGTGGTGTCTCTATGTAGGCTACAGGGGTGCACATAACTGGTGCTGCGCGGCACATCAGACGAAGGGAAGCGCTTTTGCGCACCAACAGCTGGGACCACTGGGACAGGAATTTACTTCCTGAAGCCACACTCACACAATCACGCTATAGTCCGCCCCATGTACAGCCATTAGGCGGAGGGGGAGAGGAGGGGACGCATGCTGCACGTGATTGTGTGAGTGTGTCCTCGAATCCTGACACAGTCTGTCGAGTGACTAGCACGCAGCACGCTGCTGCCTGTGTTACAGGCACTCGTCACCGATGATGAACGCACCGTGAACGTCCCAATCTGGCGGATAAAATCAGCGCAGCACCAACCTTTGGGGGGCACCAAACTGCGTGAAGAAAATAAAAAAATCACACCCAGTGTGAAGTGAGCGGTGCTACTTATGAGTTATTAATTTCATCATGCGTCTCGCTAGCCAATCACAGCGCGTCTGCGAAGTTTGAAGTTAATTTCATCATGTGTCTCGCTAGCCAATCACAGCACGTCCTGCAGAGCTTAGCCTATGGGCATGTTTTCCACAGCATGGCGTCACAGTGAAAGACACATTTTCACGACGAAAAGAAAAACTTTCGCCACGGATGGGTCCCAAACCCTCTTGTAAAAATCTTATCAAAAACTGCGAAAAACGGCGGAATGTAGAAGCAGGGCGCTAAAACATTGAAACCCCCCCCCCCCCCCCCCCCCGGTTGACAAAACGGTCCCGGGGGTCCCGGAACCAGGTCTGCGCTGACCCCCCCCCTCCCCCCCGTTGACAAAATGGTCCCGGGGGGCACCGGACCATTTATTTGGTGAGCACCAAGTAACATCTCCAGGTGCTCTTCTGAGTACTAGACCAAAAAAGTTATGTGCACCCCTGTCTATGTACATGTTGTAACCCTGTGAGGGCTCTGGGCATCTTGTGGTGCTGCACACTATACCTACACATATATATATCTATTATCTATTATCTTAATACATTGCACCACTCAACACTGCATCAAACTTTGGCATCAAACTACATCAGCTACAAATCTCTACCTGTATGGGGTGTGTATTATATCAGTTGTGTATCAGACGTTAGTGTGGTATTCTCATACTCACCGAGGGCGTGGTGTGGTCCTTCAGAAGAAACCCCTAGTTTATTTATCTTTATAACACTAACTCAGAAAATGAGGCTTTTTGGAAGATTAAAAGCTTCCCTTTATTTGCTCAGTTCATAGTGGGATTACAGATGTGTATTTAACAATACAAAATACAAATACAAAATACCAATAGAAATGAAATCTAGTAATGTTTCATGTCTGTCTGGTCAGATTACAAATGCCTAAATTTAGGCTTGTCCTAAAATAATTTAGAATTTAGATTAAAGAGGAGGAGGTTCCATTTAGATCTCATTCAGCCTGAAATACAGGCCAGTCTAAATTTAATTCCAAAAATGTCCTTAAAGTAGCACTAAATAGGTTTAATCTCAAAATAGAGAAACGTACCCTTTTTGATTTAATTAATTGTTTACCTTCTTAATTTAAGTAATGTTTTACCTTCCTCCATGTGGAGCCATGACTGCTTAACATCTGAGCAAGGTGCAAGAGAAGAAGCCCCAAAAACCTAAGAGCCCAAAGGCCCCCCAACAGCTATCCAAAATCTCCCAATAGTCCGGAGGATTGAGACGAAAATCGTTCACTTTTTCATAAAAGCATGAAACTTGGTAGACTTGTACAGTTTGGGCCCCTGAACATTTTCAGATATGGAGCCATCACAAAAACGCCCCCTGGTGGCCATGGAGGCCATTTTACTTTCCGCCATAACAAAATAATGTGTTTTGCATCATAACTCTTGAACCAGGTACGTACCTAGCGCGTTGAATTGGGAATAGACACCCTCATTCTCAGCCAATACCGATGATAAGCCACTCTTACTTGACGTTGGAAAAAAGGAAATCACAATATCTGAGAAGGGTCATTCCTATGTTCCCAGAGTCCTACTGTATGTTCCACGGCTTTCTATTCTGTTAACACACATAGAGTAAACTTTGGGTCCTGTGTTCAAATGCGTGCTATGTTCCTGGAACATTCCCAAACATACAATCATCCTTTCTTATTTTCGTGTACAATTATTTTTGGACAGAATTTGTTTCAAATTACATGTGCTTGCTAACAAACATTATCTGGTGCGCTGCTACTGTATATCATAGAGGGGTGGCTCTGACCCCGGACAGAGCCCAGGCAGAGTGGGGGATTGGTGGGGTAGGTAAGTGAGGTGTGGTTGTATACGGGTGTGCAGACTCAAGGATCTGGAGGCCCCAGGCGAAAGGTAGTATGAGGCCCCTGGCTGCACACTCTGTATATTTAAGACTAGATTAAAAACCTTTCTCTATGATAAAGCCTATAGCCGAAGTGTATAGACTCAGTCACCCTATAGTCATCCTCTCTCCCCTCTCCCTCCCCACCTCCCCCCCTCCCTCCTCTCTCCTCTCGTCCTCTCTCTTCTCGTCCTCCCTTTTGATTGTGTGGGTTTGTGTCCCATTGGTACAATCGTAATTAACCCTGTACGGATTCACGCTCTAGTAAGGCCTGCCACTAATTCTACACCCGGGGACCCGCTCCCCAGAGTTTCTTTTTTCTCCCACGTCGCAGTTCCATGGACTGTCACTACGGACCCCCAGCTGCGGCTCAAGACTGTGACTGTGGACCGGGCCTCTCCATGGAGCACGACAGTGGATTTCTACTACACTACACTATACCACTACATTATACTGTATATTATCTTAACATTCTTTTATTATACCATTATATACTGCATACACATTATTGTTGTACTATATTATATTATCATATACTATCTTACACTATTATATGTGCTACTATTGTTATTGTTACTACTTGTATCTGTCTCTCCTCTGTCTCTCCCTCTCTCTCTCTTCTTTCCCCCGACACGGTCGAGGCAGAAGGCCTCCACCCTAGAGCCTAGGGTCTGCCTGACGTTTCTTCCAGTTACCACTGTCCACTGTCGCAAAATGTCTTGCTCAGGATGGGATTGTCGGGTCTCTTCTCGACATGTAAAGTGTCTTGAGACAACTTGTTGTGATTTGACACTTTAATAAAATTGAATTGAATTGAATTGAATTGCTATGTTTTGCTGTTTTTGAATTAGAATTATAAAAAAAAAATTGGTGCTATTTTTTAATTGGAATCCTGAAAAGTAAAATTTGTATTTTATTTCAAATGCATTCAGTTATACTTATGTTAACTTTATGAACTTAAAAACAAATACATTGGACATAAAAAAGACAATTTTAGAATTTGAATACCAGTCATTAAGCCACTACGACTGAAGTAATTAAAGCGGGTCATGTTTGGAATTGTAACAGCTGAAATCAATAATATATCAGTATTCTGATATTAACCTGTGGGCCACATTAAGTGAAGGTGGGGGCCGCATGTGGCCCCCGGGCTGCCAGTTGCCCATGTATGATGTAGAGCAAAATGGCCACTATGTGAATGTTGACCTGAACAGCTGGAGATCTGAACTGAAGTTCTGTTTTCTTTCAAACGCCTTGTTATCAGATGACACTTAGGTCAGAGGGTGTGGCTTATTACTCTCATCATTGTCTCCGCCAGGCCGAAAGGCATGGCGAGAGAGTATGTTTTGCCCCCTGTCCGTCCGTCCGTGTGTCCGTCCGTCCGTGTGTCCGTGTGTCCGTCATTCTGTCATTTTGTGTACAGCTAATCTCCTGCACCGTTGGCTTGATCGCAGCAAAACTGTGCACACACACTCCCTGGATGCCAGAGCAGAACCTCTGCCCCAAATTTTATAGCGCCACCAGGAGGCCACTTTTTGCAAAACACATTTCTTGACAGTACTCCTACAGATTTTATCCAAACATCACGCAAATCAGTACACAGTATCTCTATAGTCATGTGATCATCTGTGATCATCTGCATTATTTCAAGTGGCGTGCTCATTACCGACAAGCAAGCGGTAGCAAACTGTTTTAACAGCTTTTTTACCACCATTGCAACCCAGTTGGTAAGCAAACTTCCTCAGCATTCAGGTTTGTACGGCTCTGACCACATCCATGCTCACTATGTTAAACTAGGGGCTAAAAAAGACTCCTTTTCATTCAAACCAGTAAATGCTGATGATGTGCAGAAAAAACTACTCGCCCTCCAGCCAAACAAGGCCACCGGCCTTGACAATATCCCCACCAGATTCCTCAGAGACGCAGCTACTGCTATTGCCCCCATAGTAGCCCAAATCACAAACCTATCCATCAGCCAGTGTCACGTCCCACAGGATTTCAAGTTGGCAAGAGTAATCCCTCTGCATAAAAAAGGAAGCAAATTAGAACCTGGCAACTATAGGCCTGTTTCCATCCTTTGTTCCATCTCAAAGGTTGTAGAGCGATTAATTCAAGAACAAATCAACAGCTACCTCAGCGAGCATAAACTGTTGTTTGAATTCCAATCGGGCTTCAGAACCTCCCATTCCACTGACACATGCCTACTGTATCTGACCGACTACATCAAACGTGAGGTAGACGCGGGCAAATACTGCGGCATGGTCATGTTGGACCTCCAAAAAGCGTTCGACACTGTAAACCACTCAATTTTACTTGATAAGCTGAGGGCGATTGGTTTTGACTGCACATCACTAAACTGGATGAGATCTTACCTCGAGGGAAGAGAACAAGTGGTTGACATCAACGGAACCATGTCCTCATCCCTCCCGGTGAGCTGTGGGGTTCCTCAGGGCAGCATTCTAGGGCCGTTACTGTTTCTTCTATACATTAACGACATGAGTGCTGCCTGTAACTGCAAATTGTTCCTGTTCGCTGATGACTCGGCACTCCTGATCTCGGGAGAGGACAAGTTGCAAGTTGAGGAGGCGCTCAGCTCCGAACTCTCAAAAATCCGTACTTGGCTTACCGATAACAAACTGTCACTACACCTTGGGAAAACTGAATCCATTCTCTTTGGGACCAAACATTCCCTCAGACAGATGGATGTAAATGATTTCAAGGTCAAAGTCGATGACACAATTATCTCTAGCAAAGAAGAGATTACCTATTTGGGTTGTGTACTTGACAAATACCTGACAGGTGATAGCATGGCTACAAAGGTGGTCAAAAGAGTAAACCAGAGAACCAAATTTATGGGCAGAGTTTCCTCTTTTGTCAACCCTCAGGCCCTCAGGACCCTCTCTGGGGCCCTGATTCAACCACTTTTTGACTATGCTTGCACCTCCTGGTACTCCAACACCTCAGTGTCACTGAAGACTAAGCTTCAAACCTCCCAAAACAAACGGCTACTCCTCGGATTGGGGCCCATGACCCACCTTTCTCCCACCCATTTTGCCAGCCTAGGCTGGCTCAGGGTGGAAGACAGGGTTAAACAACTAAAAATGGGACTGGCCTTCAAAATTGTAAATGCAAATTTGCCCGATATGCCCCCAATTCCCGCATATCTGAGTAAATACCTCCAAAAGGTTAGCGACACCCACAGTCACAATACCAGAGGGAGCGTTAACAACAATTTGGTACCACCCACCCATAAATCAAACATGGGCAAATTCTCCTTCTACAGCACTGCCACCCAGGATTGGAATAGTCTAACTCCATCCCTCAAAAAATGCAGTTCGCTGGGCTCATTTAAAAGAGCCTTAAAAAATCACCTTTCAGGAGGCCAAAGGTGGAGGTAGTACCATTTTCCCGTTAGACAGCAGACCCCCCCCCCCTGTTCTTGTACATATTTTTTTTTCCCGTCTTTTTTATTTTTTTTGTTGTACATAGTGTTATATATTGTTTTTGGCTGTTTATTTTGTAATGATATTTGAACTGTGGTGCCACTATATATGCCTATGAATTAAATACCAAGGCCCTCATTGGAAACAAGTCCGCAAGGACTTTTATGAACGGACCTGTTAGACAAAGTATTTTAAATGTAACTGTGCTGTTTTACATTTTTTGCCTAATAAAATATTCAATCAATCAATCAAAAATCAACACAGATCTGTCCAATTTTCCATATTCCATCTTGATTGGCTAAGGTTGGCTTCGAAAGTTTGCAGGATTGCTCCGTTTTCAACAAAATGCCTCAAATCATGAACGCGATTTCCGTGAGATTTCACACGCACATTCCCACTAGGCCGTGGAAAAAATGCCACTTGAAAATGTTCAAATCAGCCTCATGGTGGCGCTATAAATGGACGATTTGTGTTTTTAACTATAACTGCACCGATCTGCATGAAACTTTGCACGCACACTCCCTAGAGGCCAAGGAAAAACAACTGACCTGCATTTTTCACATTTGCCTTTCATAGCGCCACCAGGAGGCCGACTTATGTAAAACCCGTTTTTTGTTAAGCCTTCAGAATTTATCCAAATTTCACGCACATCGGTACACTTGATCTCTAGACATGTGATCACGATGGATCTTTTAAAATGTTCATATTCCATCCTGATTGGCTAACATTGACATCTAAAGTTTGCAGGAGTGGCCCGTTTTGAACAAAATGCCACAAATCATGAATGCAGCGTCCGATTGTGGTGACACTTTGCACGCACATTCGCACTACATTGAAGAACAAATGCCACCCTTTTAACATTGCCCTATTATAGCGCCACCAGGAGGCCAATTTTGCAACACTTTTCTTTTTTATATTACTCCTACAAATTCAAACATCATGCAAATCGGTACACATATAGTCAAGTGATCAAGATGGTTCCGTCCAATTTTTCATATTCCATCCTGATTGGCTAATTCCGAACATTGCTGCCCCACAATAACCTACCTGACCTGGCGGAGACCTGTGCTCCGAGGAGCACTTTTTCTAGTTGTTGTCTGTTCTTGTTTGCTGGAGCCCCCCACCTCATGTCTAAAATAAACTTTTTGGCTAGAAAAATCGGGTCAATAGAAAAATTCCATTGGCCAGATCTGTAGAGGGCCCAGTGGAGTAACAAATTGTATTTTTCCTTCCGGTGAAATATTATCTTGATAAGAACAATATACCTTCATCGTTCTTTTTGCTTATAGAATCTGCACACATGTCTGTCTTGTGTCTGTGTCTTACTTCATGAGTGAGAGAGAGAGAGAGAGAGAGAGAGAGAGAGAGAGAGAGAGAGAGGGGAGAGAGAGAGAGAGAGAGAATTATAACAATAGATCTGCATATGAAGACTGTGAAGACAGATTCTGCAATAAACACAATCAAAGACTATTATTGATATTGCATCCTCTTAATTAGGCATACAAGTTATAAGGAAATGTACACATTGAATAGTCCTCTCTGTAAGCAATATGCCCCAAAGTTTAAGAACTACAATAAAGCAACAAAAATACTATTTATAAATTACACAAGGGCATGCGTTCACACACTTACTATGACCGTGGACTATCAAGGGCAAGACCACCAGATTTCTGAACAGTGTCGAATTATTCTGAGATGTGATTGTAGCTCTAATGCACTTCTTAAACCTCTCCATATAAACACATAGTAATGATCATAACCTGTAAGTAAAGACAGGCATGTAGCACAGTATGTCTCCTATATCCATCTTCAATCATAAATGAACTGACCATTGTATCATTATAACTATATCGCAATTACATTACATTACATTACATTACAGTCATTTAGCAGACGCTTTTATCCAAAGCGACTTACAATAAGTGTATTCAACATAGGTAGGGAACGAAAACTACTAATCACCAGAAGTCTTTAGTGCATTTTCTGCAAAAACAAGCAACCAAGAGTATACCTAGCGCTAAGGTAAAAGTGCAATATATCAGCTACCTATTTCCTTAAACAGATGAGACAAAATAGCTAAATCAAATGAGCATGAGCTAAAACAAATAAGTGTATCGACTAAACAAGATCCAATAAACAATACAACAATAGAAAACAAGCGTTCGTACAACTAGTTAACAACAAGTAGGTCAGGCAGAGAGGAAGGGTAGTGTTTCCTGAAGAGGTGGGTTTTCAGCCTACGGCGAAATATGATCGCCGCAGGCGATCATAACCTGTAAGTAAAGACAGGCATGTAGCACAGTATGTCTCCTATATCCATCTTCAATCATAAATGAACTGACCATTGTATCATTATAACTATATCGCAATACAAGTTAACAAAGATGTCTGTGTTCATTTCTGCATGATGATAGAACTGCTGGCGTCCTGTAGCTCAATGGTTCTCAAAGTGAGGTCCAGGGACCCTCATGGGTCCTTGAAGAGGTCCCAGGGAGTCCCCAGCAAAATGAGTGAACACAGCATCAAAATAAATCTTTTTAACCACTTTAACTCTATGCTTCGGCTATTCACAAATAGCAGATCTACAAGCTCAAAATGTGTTACATTGCGACATATTGTGAGCTTGTAGATCTGCTATTTCTTTTAATCTAGAAAAATCGATGGAATTATTTTTTCTTCATTTATTTTTTCTTTTACACAAATCTTCTCTTGGGGGTTCTTGTCACACAATGCTAAAAACAACAACAACTAAATGCTATAGTTGAATAAATGACAGAAAAATTGTATTTTATTCTCTTTTGACCAAAATATAAAACAACATTTTTCTTTTTTTATTACGACATAACAGGAGCAGTGGAACCTTCCCCGAAGAACTGTGACAACATGATTTGTTTATGTACAATAAGCTCATTAATACTTGTGTAGCGGACATGGCGTAATTATTATGGGAAACATTAATAATGTAGTCATTTATCAGGCCACCTTCATGGCATTTCTGTTGAGTCAGTTTGGAGACAAACTGTAGGTCCTTGTTGACTACATTCCATTGGGGCAATGAAGGTGTCGCCTTCTCTCTGTTGGGGGGGGGGGTCTGTATCCCCTTCCATTCCAGAGACATGGTTTTAGTGAAGTTATCCCTAAACCTAGCTCTAATATAAATAAGTATATGAAAATATTGCTATAGCCTCGCAATGGTTAAAACAAGATTTTTGGTTTACTGAAAGCATGACTGTGTTCAGATCATTTTATTGTGTTCTGGCTTTTAACATTTGTTTTAGTTTTTTTTGTTGTTTCTTTACTAGTTGAGTACTTTTTACACCACTGCTGTTTGTGGTGTCTCTATGTACATGTTGTAAGCCTGTGAGGGCTCTGGGCATCTTGTGGTGCAGCACACTATAACAACACATATATCTATCTATTAGATTAGATCAAACACAACAGGAATTATGAAATATGAAACATGAAAGGAAATCCAATTTGTTCTGTTATGTTAATTAATTGATCCCTGCATTGTGTTTTATGACCATTGGCGTTCCTGATGATTTTAAGTCGTGTTTCCATAGTTCTGTTGTGATTGATAAGGATCTTTGTACCATTCCTGGGGAGGAGGATTTAAAAAAAAAAACGTTTTACAGTGGTTTTGCAGTAGTCTGGCTGTCTATAAGAGGGTGTCTGTGTGTCCATGTCCGTTCTGCCCCTCCCCCCGCATTTGATGTTCTCTGTTTGGGTGTGAACTGCCGAAGCGCCCAGCTGGGGGGTCCTCAGCCTAATGACTTGATCACTTAAGTTCTCACCAGCTGGTTGCCCAGTGGTGGATTTTAGTTTGTTGCCACAGAGTGAGTCTCTGTCTGTGTTGTTTACTGCTTGTTTTTGCCCCTCGTGTCGTGAGTCTACTTTTCCGTCTTTGTAAGAGGCGTTCCTGTTTTCTGTATTGTTTATTGACCTATTTCACACACACACACACACACACACACACACACACACACACACACACACACACACACACACACACACAGCACCTCCACTAAACATTTTTGCAATGATAATCCATTTAAAAATGACATACAAGCCGGAGCTCTACATTGATCTGTGACCTACATTGATTCTTGGCTAATGACACTGAGGGATGGCTGCTGTGTGACTAATGCTGCACATTTAGCTTATCGATGGCAGTCCATTGACTGACAAGGGAATCGTTTTCCTGGGATACTTACAGTAGATGTTGAAAGCCAGGTAGTAGTAGACTAACCTCGCGTCACCAGTCTTTCCACCTCGGAGGAAAGCCTGGTATTCGTTATTAATGGCCCGTGTGATCCGGTCTAGGCCACGCCTACTGAAAAAAAAAAAAGAAGCAATTCCTCTTTCCGGAATTTGCCGTTCCGGTTTGGCGGAGCCGCTTTGTTTTGGTTCCCCCTGTTTGTTTCCCCAATCCCTATTTAAATGGAATAGAATTTCCCCGTGGGATAATAAAGGTAGACAGACGCTAAATAGTCTCCGGAAAGTACACTCACATTTATATTTGAAAAATAAGCTAAACTACGCCGCATCGAGAGGATTTTATTCTGTAGGCCCGCGGATGGACCAATTTTGGGGCGAAGTCTTTCCGGATATGCTGTTCCGGCCGCCTGATGACGCGGATGACGCACCTGGTGACGTAGGGTTACTTCCGCTCCCGACCGGATCATAGACCCGAAAAGGTATGCTTCCCAGGCGAGGCGCAGACTACAAACATTCTGTCACTCTGCCTCAGTCCTCACTGGCTCTCCTCGGTGAACGGACGGGTTCTCAGGCGGTAAGCGAGATGTCCCCATTATGACTAAAGGACAATTGTCTTTATGGTGTAGGCAACCTTTGGAACATGAAAGGAGCATTGTGATGAACTGAATGGACTGTGCCCCAGACCGGGAAGAACCCATGTTCAAGTTACAAGTATACCTTGTTGGTTTGTCATTTCCCCCTCCCCCAACCTCTGTGCATTTCCCTAAATAAATGCCCATATTTGGGTTTGTACCAAACTGCTCTGAGTCTTGGCTTTGATCAGTCGCCACAACACACACGCACACTAAACTGTATAACTAAATATAAACTAAAGCTATGTTTCAAACTATATTACCTGTGGTGTGTATGTTTCTTCTGCTGAGATAACTGAATGAAGAATATGAAACTATTTAATGAACGTGTTTCGTGAGGTCACGGTGACCTTTGACCACCTAGTTCAGGGGTGATGCAACTTTGATGATGTAGAGCGCCATTATATTTCCACACTCACTCCAGAGGACCACACTGCATAATTATACTGTCTGGCAGACGCCTCTTATCTCCGTACTTTTTTCATAAATGAATGCTGTACTTCGCCATTCTATGTCGCACAAAAGTGGCAAAAATAGCCGATCTACAAGCTCACAACGCGTCGCACTGCGACGCGTTGTGAGCTTGTAGATCTGCTATCTTTGCTATTTTTTTTTTGGAATCCTGATTTTTGGTTTGTTATTTTTGAACAAGAATCCTGAAAAGTACAATTTGTATTTAATTTCAAATGGATTTAGTTATACTTAATACAAATACATTGGACATAAAAAAGAATATTATTGTTATACCTGTCATTAAGCTATAGGCTATTTCTTCAGCCTATATAGACTGAAGAAATTAAAGCGGGTCATGTTTGCATGTTTGGAATCATAACAGCTGAAATCAATAATATAATCACTATTCTGATATTAACCTGCAACCTGTATTAAGTGAAGGTGGGGGCCGCATGTGGCCCCCGGGCCGCCAGTTGCCCATCTATGACCTAGTTCATCCTTGAGTCCAGGTGAACATTTGTGCCATGATGTGTCATGACTTTCCCTCAAAGCTTGAGAAAATTGCTTTCTCAAAAATGGGACAGACAGACAGACAGACAGACAGACAGACAGACAGACAGACAGACAGACAGACAGACAGACAGACAGACAGACAGACAGACAGACAGACAGACAGACAGACAGACAGACAGACAGACAGACAGACAGACATATCGATCTCTTTTTGGTTGCTTTGGTGTTAAAGCAACCAAACCTTTTTCTCCCCAATTTAGTCGTTATGCCCCCCCTTCTTTGGTTAGGTTTAGGTTAGTTTTAATTTTTTTCTACCTAATTTTATTTATTAGGTAGAAGTTTTTGCAAATGTAAACCGGCACCCTGAAGTGGGGTGTAACATAAATTATGTTACGACCCCCTGTCTAGGGTAGGGGAGGTGACATAATAATGGAGGACAAAGTCGCTTTCAAAAATGAATTGATTTTATTCTCCTTTTTTTATGCAGAGATTTCAAACTCTTTTTGTCTTTTTTTGTGTGCCAAAAACTTCAGGGTGTCGGTTTACATTTGCAAAATGTCTACCTAATAAAGAAAATTACCCCCTAACCTAAACCTAACAAAATAAAAATATACAATACTAAACTTACTTTCCTAACTAAAGAATCAACAGAAACAAGGAAGTGGTTAAACCAAATAAAAAAGACCAAACACCCTACAAGGCAAGTGAACAGATTAATACAATAATGAATGAAATAGGCAATATACAAAGTAACTAACTCAATAATACAGGTCAGAAAACAACAGGTTTAACTATAAGATAACTAAAGGTCAAACAAAGTAACTGAAGGACAAAGGAACAAACAAACAAACAGGCTACATGGGTTCGGGGAGACAGAGGGATTGAATCTCTGCTTGTTCTTTCAAATGAGAGCGACCAGTCCCCCCCCCCCCGACCGGCTTCCCTCCCCCAGAACACGGGCCAATTGTCGCTCGACAAAGCCGGACAAAAAACACGGTGGAGTTGAACCCACAACCTCCGCCGTGGTGTTGGGCAGGCACTTTACCACTGTGCCACCCGAGAGATCAACAAGTGGCATTTCTATTCGTTTTACATAAAAAAATAAAAATCTATTCTGACCATCATTTCTATTTCTAATTGGTCTCCCTGTTCTTCTGTTGGAGAACTTCTCTCTCTCTCTTGAGGATGAGGATCCACCCTATAGACCAAGGCTCCGCCCCTAGACGGCCTCTCTGTGGTTCAGATAAACTCAACAGTCGTTCAGTCTCTCTTTATCTGAGGAGTGAGACGTGTGAAGAAGCTCTCTCCACCTCTTCTCTCTCACAGTGAGTATACAGTTATATTATTACTACGTGTGTGTGTGTGTGTGTGTGTGTGTGTGTGTGGGTGTGTGTGTGTGTGTGTGTGTGTGTGTGTGTGCAGTGGCGTAACGCAGAATCGCGGGGCCTCCCCGCGAGAATTTCACGTGAGGCCCACGCACATGCACGCGCGCTGCGTGCACAACCCTGCGCACGTGCGCGAAAAATTTCGGGTCTAATTTGGGTCTAATTCGGTCTAATTCGGGTCTAATTCGGTTCTATTTGACCAATATAAATCAACTTTTGTCTTTTTTTTTGCTGTAAAAATATTTGTATCAGGCAGGCGGGGCCCCCCCCTGCTGGTGGCCCCCCCGCACCGCAGCACTTGCGACCCCTCCGTTACGCCACTGTGTGTGTGTGTGTGTGTGTGTGTGTGTGTGTGTGTGTGTGTGTGTGTGTGTGTGCCGTGGCGATTTTATAGGGGGGGGGGTAAGTGCCCCCCATTTATTGGCCAGCCCAGTTCTGATCTATTGATTGATAAAATACATAAATAATCTTAATTTGTTTTTGTTTTTCCCCCGAATGATTAATTGATTTGCTATTTATTGAGTTCTCATATGGATTTGTCATTTACATAAAAGTGGCATTAGGCGTTGTAAATAGATTGTGTATGAAATGAAAGCCTGCCAGCCAGTTACTAATAAAGTGACCACCATGGATGGAGCTCTTTTTCTCTTTGATCTCTGTTCTGCAGGAGTCAAAGGGGTGTTTCTCCCCCCCAAATGTTTTTTTTGTCACCCCATGGAGACTTGAATTCATGGATATGTTTTAGTTTTTGTCTCATTCCTAGAGAGACAGCGAGATCCCAAAACGGCGTTGGCGGCCGCCGCGCCTCCGCCGCGCATCTGGCACGACCGCCGCGCGTCTGGCACGAGCGCCGAGCCTCAGCCACAAGCGCCGAGCCTCTGCCTCTCCGCCACAGACCGTCAGTTCTCCGCCGCACCCGCCGCGGCGGAGACGCCACCGTCACGGCGGAACGACTGCCACTGACAGCCACTGACCGCCACGGACCCGCCACAACCCGTCACTGAGCGCCACTGACAGCCACTTTCCGCCACTGACCGCCGCCCGCCACAATCGCCGCCTCCCGCCACGAGCGCCGCCTCCCGCCACGAGCGCCGCCTCCCGCCACGAACGCCAAGCCTGCCGCCACGAACCGTCACTGACCGCCACTGACAGCCACTTTCCGCCACTGACCGCCACTTTCCGCCCCGAGCCGCCACTCTCAGTGGCGGTCCGCCACTGACAGCCACTCCTCCGCCATGACCGTGGCATATTTTGCGCATTCAGACAGAGGAGCAGTTGAGATTTCATTCGGCCAGATCTTTCTCAATTTTACTTGAATTCTTATAATTTTAATGTTTATATGATCTGTCAAGTTTATATTTTCCGGTCTATCAGTCATGAAATGATTTTTTTTTTTTTATAATTTATTATAATGTGAAAACGATATCAAGCCGGAGTTTTCCGTGCGTAATTACGCACGTGGTCTGCTCTTCCCCCCCCTCTACACCGATAACTCTTTGCCAAAAATAGCCGATCTCCAAGCTCACACTCCGCGCATATAGTAAATAAGATGGTTATTATTATTCATATTATTATTATAATGACAAACAGTGAATGTCTGACGGACAGAAAGCCTTCTCGAATGATGCCTCGTTGAAATCATATCAAAAGGAAATCAAAGTGAGTGTGTTCCAACGGCCTGGGTCTGTCTGTCTGTCTGTCTGTCTGTCTGTCTGTCTATATCTGTCAAGCTCCTTGACAAAAATAGCCTATCTACAAGCTCACAACGCCTTGCTGCGAGTGAGCTTGTAGATCGGCTATTTTTGGTGTGAGTGAGTGTGCTCTAACGGCCTGGGTCTGTCTGTCTGTCAAAGGTCGCACACAAATGCGCAACCCCGCTCGCCACACGTCCCCTCCAAGGTGAATAAATAATAATTAAATAATAATAAATTATATTATCTATCTATCTCTCTCTCTCTCTCTCTCTCTCTCTCTCTCTCTCTCTCTCTCTCTCTCTCTCTCTCTCTCTCTCTCTCTCTCTCTCTCTCTCTCTCTCTCTCTCTCTCTCTTTTGTTTACGTGGTCTGCTCTTTTTGCCAGACCCAAGGGGTCGGGCTTGCATGAGGCTTTGTACCTGTTTCGTCCATACATGGGCATGGTCACTTTGTCCTCCGGCCCCAGCCCAAATAAATTCTGTCCCCCAAAAAAGTCTGTCCATACATGGGCATAGAAGGGACACACGTCGTGCGAAGCCCGGCCATTCATGGGCATAGACACAGGCAGAACCAGGTCTCCTGGTCTTTTTTCCCTCTACACTGATAGCTCTTTGCCAAAAATAGCCGATCTACAACCTCACAACTCACGCTGCGAGGCATTGTGAGTAAATCCTCTAATAGTGACCTCTATTCAATTAAAAACCGGCCCTCTATTAATGACTGGGAGCGCCTTGAAATAAGCAATTAAAAGCCGACCCTTCTATTACAATCCTCTTTTTTTCCCTCTTTTTTTTAAAGTCTGAAGACTCTCGCCTCGGCTACTATATACGCCTGCCGTCGGTTCAAATCACCGTGACACAGCGTAATGTATAAGACAACATTTCAGTAAAGTACTTGAGTAAATGTACTTAGTTACTTTACACATCTGCAGACGAACTGCTCAGCGTCCGTTCTGGGCGAGCAGCGTTGCAAGAGAGATTAAGCAACACTGCTAGTGGCAACGAGGTCTATGAAAACAAGCCTCGACCACCTGTAAATGCACTGTTTATTTCAATAAATGAACCCAGTACATTTTACTAGGTTCCAACTGACACAAAATGTTGATTTATTCATTCTGATCTGTTTGAAAAATAGAAATATAGGCCTCTCTCTTATACATGCCTCCTTTCAATAAAAGCCCGGTACCCACTACAGTTGAAACAAATACAAGCCTGGGACACTATGTAATTACGCACGTATACGTGCATGTTGTAACATAATAATACACAACGTGTACTGTACCTATATAGCTCACTGTAGGCTAACATTCTTGGGGGTCTTCTTAGGGACCCCCAAGCTCCTCCTTAGCGCCACCTATGGAGCGGTTTCAGAAAAGAAAAAAGGAAACTTATAACAAAGACAGCGGTTTCAGAAAATAAAAAAGGAAAAAAGGAAACTTAAAAAAAAGACAGCTGCTGTTGGCATAGGCTTTCAGGTCGATTTCGGATACCGCTGTCTCTCTATAGGCTATACCTGCCAACCTCACACCGTCATATAAAATGACACTTCTGTTCTGGGGGGGTGGGGGGGATGTTCATCAGTGTGGACGATTATTGTTATGCAGTTATATTTATCGTACTTTGGTGTGAACAGACTTTATAGGTTCGACTCATCTGCCTACACGTTCAAATTCCAAATATGAATTGCTTACCCCATGGCCAGGGATGTTAAAATTATGTTCGGGCCCTCCAAAGTACTTGTCTCGTCCGTATTGTTCAATAAAAACACTTTAATCCGATCGGTGGCCATGTCTCATAATGTATATGAGTGCAATACACCTCTCAACCAATGGGGTCACGTATTTGAAAGCACATAGAGAAAATACGGAAGAAATGTCCACCAATCCGATTCAAATGTTTTTTATTGAACAATACAGAAGATACTGGTATTAATGAGTAAACGTCCATAAATGTAACATCCGTGGCCATGAGGTCAGCACTTTATTTATTTGAAATATGAACGTTTATGTGATTTACGGTCTAAAAAGGGAGACATTGCAAACAACAGGTTGAAGTTCATCCATGACTGTCATGATATGACATTGATGTTTCAGGGCTAAACTTGTTCATGATTAGGCTACCCCGTTCTCAAATAGATTAGCCAAAATAAATAAAATACTGCGGCACTTGGGTATGCACGTTTTATTACTTGATGCTTTGATAAGGGCAGTCAATCCACATAATCAAAGCTGTAACGTTATGCGTTATGATCATATCAATCAATGAAATTAGATATTAAAGAAAGGAGCCCCACAGTCCGTGTATTATGGCCGGTCCAGTAAAGCAGCTGTAGGCCTATGTAATAAAAATGTTTTAAAATGTCCAAATTTCATACAAATCTTTTGAAATAACCAGATCTACAAGCTAACACAAGCGATGCATTGTGACATTGTAGATTGGATTGATGCCAATGAAAGTTATTATAGCAGAACCTTTTTTTTTCTTCGAATTTTAATTCTTTTATTTTGTTGACTTCAGAGCCATGTTTTTCGAATGCAAAAATTAAGCTGTAATAAAGTTAATTTTGAAGTTATTAAATGATATTTATTTCCATTAAAAAAAAAAGACAAATGTCTGAGATGCGTTTTTGCTCCAAAAAAATTAACGAAAATTGTATCAAAGCCCCATGAAAGTAATACAATGTTTGAAAATAGCGCATCTAAGCTCCCATTGTGAGCTTGTAGATCTGCTATTTTTCTTATATCCTATGTATAAAATATGGCTGAAGTGGTTATAATATAATAATCTGCAAAGTGTAGGATTATTATTATATTATTATTCGTTGCATAGTCCAATACAAACCAATGCTTGAGTGCGCTCCAGCAGTGCGCCCACAGCCTGCCTGCCTGCCTGCCTGCCTGCCTGCCTGCCTGCCTGCCTGCCTGTCTGTCTGTCTGCCTGCCTGCCTATCAAAAGTCTTGCAGCTGTAACACACACGCACGCACGCACGCACGCAGTTAACCCAGGCTTTATTGCCACAGGCCCCCACCCCCCCAGGTGAATAAATAATAATTCAAGAAATAATAAATTTTCTTAAAACACCTATATCTATATGGTATATAATGAACGTCAATTAATGTATCCCTATCCCCTAGCTGCCAGATTCATATTTACGCACATGCCAAATGCACTGCCTAATAATCAGATACTATATATGGCTACTGTCAGCTATATAGCTGACATCATAGCTCCGAAGCATCATGGCTATACAGACAGAGCAGTCAGCGGTCTTTAGATGATAGATGCCAGATGAATAGAAAGATATTTAGATAAATGTAGATAGATTTATAGATAGATTTATAGATTTATAGATTTATAGATAGATAGATAGATAGATAGATAGATAGATTGATTGAGGAGTTGTAATATCATTTTTTATTTCTTAAATTATTATTTATTCACCTTGGGGGGAACATAGTCTCGGGTTAACTGTGCGTGCGTGCGTGCGTGTAAGTGTGCGTGTGCGTGTGCGTGTGTGTGTGTGTGTGTTACGGTCGCGGCGTGAACAGACAGACAGACAAACAGACAGACAGACAGACAGACAGACAGACAGACAGACAGACAGACAGACAGACAGACAGACACCCAGGCTGTGGGCGTACCGCTGGAGCGCATGCACTGAAGCATTGGTTTGTATTGGAATATGCAAAGAATATTAATAATAATAATCCTACACTTTGCAGATATAAATTATTACATGAACCTTGAGACATATTTTATAGGCTATAAGAAAAGTAGCCGATGTACAAGCTTACAATAGGAGCTTAGATGTGCTATTTTCAAATATTATATTACTTTTATGTTTGAAACTTTAAGTAGGCCTATATTTTACAATGAGTGACACCCGGAGGAGCGGGGAAGGGGGGAGGGGGGCTCGCGGATAGCCTCGGGAGCTGGGGGGGGGTGGTGGTTGGATGGACACACGGCCGACGCGGTCCGTGCGTACACACACACACACACACACACACACACACACACACACACACACACACACACACACACACACACACACACACACACACACACACACACACACACACACACACACACACACACAGAGGGGGGTCCTCAAGAGTTACTACAGTGGTCTGCCAAATCTTTGTGTGATATGATTGTTTTTTACTTTATAACCACTTGAACATTAGCATCCCTTTTGTGAGGAGAAGTTTAGCCAAAAGTAGCCGATCTAAAAGCTCACAACTTAGATCGGCTATTTTACATAGATAGATAGATAGATAGATAGATAGATAGATAGATAGATAGATAGATAGATAGATAGATAGATAGATAGATAGATAGATTCAGGGGTTTTAATACAATGTATTATTCATTTAATTATTATTGTGTGTGTGTGTGTGTGTGTGTGTGTGTGTGTGTGTGTGTGTGTGTGTGTGTGTGTGTGTGTGTGTGTGTGTGTGTGTGTGTGTGTGTGTTACGGCCGCTGCGCGGACTTTTGACAGACAGACAGACATTAATGAAGGATTAATGCACGCAGGTGCTTCGATGTTGGTTGGGGTAATTAATAGCAACTATAGCAACATGTCACCCCGACCCTATACAAGACACTTCACCAAGTTCATTCATTCAGGAAATGTTAGTATATTAATATTTATAGAATACATATTTTTATTGACATTATAATAAAATAAATATAGGCGTGTGGATTCGTCTATATTCTCATCAGGACTCAGGGACCAAATAATAATAAATAATACATACATAATACATAATACATAATAAATATTACATATTGAATAATAATAATAATAATAATAATAATAATAATAATAATAATAATATATTAATATTCGATGAGCTTGTAGATCTGCTGTAATAATAATAATAATAATAATAATAATAATAATAATAATAATAATAAAAAAATATTAATATTCGATGAGGTTGTAGATCTGCTGTAATAATAATAATAATAATAATAATAATAATAATAAAATATTAATATTCGATGAGCTTGTAGATCTGCTGTAGAGCAGCTGTAGAGCTTGTCAATCTGAGCATCACAGCTGCATATTACGCACGATTTTACGCATGAGTTTATATGCAGAGACTTGAAAAATCACTTTCGGAGTGGGGGGGTGAAATATCCATTCCGGTCGGACTAGCGATGTGTCGGACCCCCGGTGGGTCGGACCCCAGGTGCGTCGAAGTGGGGGTGCGTCGATGTGGGGGTGCGTTGATGTGGAGGGGTTTCGAAATGGAGGGGTGTTCCCATCAAAATGTACTTAAAATACCAAAAGTACAAGTAGTCGTTATGCAGAAGGTCCCATTTCACAAGTTTTCTGTAATTGATTTGACGCAGCTGGCGTGATCGGTTGCTACGCGACGCAACAGCTGTGGAAACTGATTTTGGGTGATAATATTGAATGGTTTTATTTGCGTACAAATAAAGGCTATATTGACATCTTCTAAATGTAACCTCAGAAATTCCTCTGTTACGGTAGTTGCTCCCTGACATTCCATTCCCCCCCTCGCCCCCCCCACCAGCCCCCCAGTGTTATCCACACCTGTCAGCTGGTACAATTACCTAACATCGTTGCTTATCTGTGCGTCATTACGAACGCACGCGGTCATATTTAATTTGTGTGTGTGTGTGTGTGTGTGTGTGTGTGTGTGTGTGTGTGTGTGTGTGTGTGTGTGTGTGTGTGTGTGTGTGTGTGTGTGTGTCACTGACCTGTCAAGCTGCGGGGGGCAGACAGACAGACAGACAGACAGACAGACCCAGGCCGTTAGAGCACACTCACTCACACCAAAAATAGCCGATCTACAAGCTCACTCGCAGCGAGGCGTTGTGAGCTTGTAGGCTATTTTTGGCAAGGAGCTTGACAGATATAGACAGACAGACCCAGGCCGTTGGAACACACTCACTTTGATTTCCTTTTGATATGATTTCAACGAGGCATCATTCGAGAAGGCTTTCTGTCCGTCAGACATTCACTGTTTGTCATTATAATAATAATATGAATAATAATAACCATCTTATTTACTATATGCGCGGAGTGTGAGCTTGGAGATCGGCTATTTTTGGCAAAGAGTTATCGGTGTAGAGGGGGGGGAAGAGCAGACCACGTGCGTAATTACGCACGGAAAACTCCGGCTTGATATCGTTTTCACATTATAATAAATTATAAAAAAAAAAAAATCATTTCATGACTGATAGACCGGAAAATATAAACTTGACAGATCATATAAACATTAAAATTATAAGAATTCAAGTAAAATTGAGAAAGATCTGGCCGAATGAAATCTCAACTGCTCCTCTGTCTGAATGCGCAAAATATGCCACGGTCATGGCGGAGGAGTGGCTGTCAGTGGCGGACCGCCACTGAGAGTGGCGGCTCGGGGCGGAAAGTGGCGGTCAGTGGCGGAAAGTGGCTGTCAGTGGCGGTCAGTGACGGTTCGTGGCGGCAGGCTTGGCGTTCGTGGCGGGAGGCGGCGCTCGTGGCGGGAGGCGGCGCTCGTGGCGGGAGGCGGCGCTCGTGGCGGGAGGCGGCGATTGTGGCGGGCGGCGGTCAGTGGCGGAAAGTGGCTGTCAGTGGCGCTCAGTGACGGGTTGTGGCGGGTCCGTGGCGGTCAGTGGCTGTCAGT
Organism: Gymnoscopelus braueri; assembly: GCF_963280865.1. Classification (NCBI taxonomy): domain Eukaryota; kingdom Metazoa; phylum Chordata; class Actinopteri; order Myctophiformes; family Myctophidae; genus Gymnoscopelus; species Gymnoscopelus braueri. The sequence goes on from NC_137615.1 coordinate 2,508,287, forward strand.
GGCAGTCGTTCCGCCGTGACGGTGGCGTCTCCGCCGCGGCGGGTGCGGCGGAGAACTGACGGTCTGTGGCGGAGAGGCAGAGGCTCGGCGCTTGTGGCTGAGGCTCGGCGCTCGTGCCAGACGCGCGGCGGTCGTGCCAGATGCGCGGCGGAGGCGCGGCGGCAGCCACCGCCGTTTTGGGATTTCGCCCCTCCTGGATTCCTAAGACCATCATTTGTCGGTTCCGGTAGGAGACACAAAGGAGACTCTTTGTGTCTCCTACAGTTTCTTGAATACCAATACAATGAATGTGTGTGCTATTTCGCCACTAGTGGCTCCAACTGGGATGGTGTACAGTATGTATCTTCCTAAATTAACAATCTTTGCTTATATCACCCCCCCCCCCCCAGAGTTTGTAATCTATAATCAGAGGTGGACGAAGTACTCGACCCCAGTACTTGAGAAAGAGTATAGATACTCCTGGTCAAATTTACTCCACTACAAGTAAAAGTAGCTCAGTCAAAATGTTACTCAAGTAAGAGTAAAATTAATAAAGTAATTGCTTTTAAATATACTTAAGTATTCAAAAGTACATGCTTATAATAATAATAATAATAATAATAATAATAATAATAATAATAATAATAATAATAATAATAATACATTTTATTTATAACGCACTTTACATTCTCACGAATCTCAGAGTGCTACAGATTAAATGCAAGGCATAAAAACAGCATAGGCAACAAACAATTACAATAGACCCAACTAGGCTAAACTAAAGGGCCAAAATTTAGAAATTAAAACTCAGTACGAAAAAAGGTAGGTTTCCATTTTTAAGCATCAGTGGACTGTGGTGCTCTCAGGTGGTCAGGGAGGGCATTCCACAGACATGGGGCTGTGTAACAGAAGGCCCGGTCACCCATGGTGCTTATAAAAATACTTAAAGTACAACTAAAAGTAAAAGTCCTTTGAAGTCCTCGACTACCTCGAGCACTGTCCCGTCGGCAGTGGCAATGATGTCCTCTGTGTTAAATACCGAAACTTTTGTTTTCTTGGCTTAGAGCTTGAAGCAGATCTTTCTGCTCTGTTTCTACAGCCAGTAATAGTTCCCTTACATTCTCTGCTGTGTCTGAGACTCGGGTATGTCATCTGCATAGTCCATGTCAGTAATCATGATGGGAGTTACTAGCTTAGTCTTCCTCTGGGCCAGCGTGAACCGTGTGTGTGTGTGTGTGTGTGTGTGTGACTTGTTGTTGAGTACCCTACCCACCCAACATAAATGGGCATCCATGCCTGCAGAGATGGTGGTTGCAGAGAGGCAGGTTTTGTTTGCAAGGCATGAGGTTAGGTTGAAGGTTCCGTTTCAACATGTCATTTCTCAGCGCTAGACATGATCAACAGCTTCTTCTCTGTGACCAGCAGAGGATGTGTTCAGACTGGTCACAAAGAAGAAGCTGTTATCTGCAGTTCCATATGTACCCAGCCACACGCACATTCACACATTCTTTCAATTTTAGCTCGACTTAATTTCAGTTAAAGTTCACAGTCAACCGTAACACCATGAACCAAACACCATGAATTAAATTTAGTTTTCATTTATTGATAACTCATTCAAATCAAAGCATTTCTTTAACCTTATCAATGCCCTTTCTACTGTAATCAATCATTCTTGATCGTATCCTACAGCTGCAACTTTCACTTTTAGTTGTGACGGGCAGTGGTGTAAAGTAACTAAGTACATTACAGTACATACACAGAAAATATTGTACTTTTACTCAACTACAATTATTTGACAGCTTCAGTTACTTTGCAGATTTAGATTATTATCACAAAACACATTAACCACTTCAGTCCTATATATATTTTGGCCATTTGAAAATAGCCGATCTACAAGCTCACAATGCGATTCGACACATTGTGAGCTTGTAGATCTGCTATTTCCAAAATATTCGTATACATTTTGAACTTGTGAAATGGGACGTTCTGCACAATGAGTACTTTTACTTTTGGTACTTTAAGTATATTTTTGTACTGTTACTCATGTAAATGATTACCGGACTTTTACTTGTAATAGAGTATTTCTACATTGTGATATTGATACTTTTACTTAAGTAAAACATTTGAGTACTTTTTCCACCACTGGTGACGGGGAATTCCTTATCTGCTGTAAAGTATATAGTACTGGTTTCTAATCTGTACCTCCTCTTAAACACACATACGCACACACAGTGTGGTATTGGATTGAATATGTGATGTACCTGAAGTGTATTCATTTAAAAAAGGTTTGTTTCCCAAACAACAATTATTTTTCTCTATTTCTCGAGGTAAGCTAGGGTGCTTATTTTTGGCCACGACCTGCGCACGCACGCACGCACGCACGCACGCACGCACGCACGCACGCGCACACTAAAACCTGGGAGCTGACCAGTACAATGTTGTACTGCTTATCACTCAAATTGAAATCTAGCTGTAAATGACATCCATGCACTGTTAGGTGGGGCTGGGGTTATGAAATTAAATGAAGATGATGAACTTTGTAATCTAGTTTATATTTTGTGTGACTTTGTAATTGTATATATGTAAATGAATTATTGCAACAACAAACAATATAAAGCAATTATTTATATTATATATTATATAATTTCCAACTTTTTGAATTTCAGATTCTTCTTCCTTCTAAAGATCAACTACAGTTCTGACTGCAGTACAGTAAGTATAAATACTCAGTGTTTAATTAATTGTAACACCAGTGTCAGGACCTGGAATTAAATGAACCCAAATGCACAACTCAACTCAGGATCACACTTTAGACTACTAACAGATAATATACAACACACACACAAACAGACTCACAACAACACTCAAACTCGAACTAACATACCTGTACAGACAAACCGAGAACCTGAAACACAAACACCAAGTAAAATTATTGGTTTTTTTTTCGTTATGCCAATTAATTCCTCTCCACACACATGTCTGTGTGTTGTCATCGCTACTGACTCCTACTCCTCCCGCCAAACGCTCCCAGCTGACAGACTCCGCCCCCCCAGCCTGTAAGAGTACGTGCAGTGACAATTATCCCCCTCCCCCTTCTCCCCGCCCGGCTTCCCTTCCCCAAATACGGGTCAATTGTGTTCATATAGACACTCGACAAAGCGAGATGCACCGCGGCGGATTCAAACCCCCGGGCTCTGTAGAGGTGGTGGGCGGGTACTTTACCACTGCACCACCCGAGCGCCCCTCAGGTCAAAGAATTGTGAGGCCAATCAGGCTCAGGTGGAGGCGGAGCTCACAAGTGAATCCACTTAAGGCAACCAAGGCTCTGGAGGAAGGGAGTGACATTGCGGTCTTGCGGTCCTTGCGGTCCTTACGAAGGGTCTTACGTGCGGTTGCCCAAAACCGCACGTAAGAGCCTCTCTTCACACAGGCTACGCAGTACCTTAGCAGGCACATAAGAGCCGGGTTTTCCCAAAGCGATTTCAGGTTGTGCGTAGCCTACACAGCTTGCGTAAGAGCCTCCTACGCAGCTACGCACTACCTTCATTAGTAGCAGCTGGGTTGTGCGTTACGTGCTATCTAACTGGCTTCGGGAAACACCACCGTCGCAGGTTCTCAAGAGCACGGCGTTACATGTCTGCCTAACTAGCTTCGGGGACCCGCACATAAGACCTCCTGGACGAAGTAATTTAGAAGCAAACCTGTTTCCCGAAAGGCTTCATAGCCTACGTAGTGCTGTCCTACGGAGTAGTTTGTTACACCCTTCGTAGCGAAATAAAAAAGACCACACACACACACACACACACACACACACACACACACACACACACACACACACACACATATATGATTTATATATATTATAATATATATATATTTATATATATATATATATATATATATATATATATATATATATATATATATATATATATATATATATATATATATATATACGCGTAACGTGCGACGCCTACCCACAAACACAGACATACAAGCTATCAACGCACTGCAACAGCTTACAGATCTGTTCTTTTGGGTAGGGCGAGCTGCTGCGCTGGTTCATGCCCTATGCATGACCCGACGTTTACAAATTGTGCTCTCACACGGATGATCCGATCATCTGATAAAAATATTAAGCATATGCCAACTAAAGGTATATAGACGATGCTGAGCCAAACATGTTTCTTTAATTTAGAAGTTTTATAGTTAAACGTTATGATGAAAGCCCCCACTACCCTCATAAAGTGACAGCTGTTGTGCTCGCCATGTTTATATATATATATATATATATATATATATATATATATATATATATATATATATATATATATATATATATATATATATATATATATACATACATACATACATACATACATACATACATACATACATACATATAGATAGATTCTATTGGATACTATATTCATGAATTAAATTACAGCGGCTACGACGGTGGTGTTTCCCGAAGCCAGTTAGATAGCACGTAACGCACAACCAGCGGCTACTAATGAAGGTAGTGCGTAGCAGGGTTGCTAATGCGCAGCTGCGTGGAGGCTCTTACGACCTGAGATTTTAGATCTGCTATTTCCGGCGAAGAGATTTAGTGTAGAGGGGAAACGAGAGCAAACCAAAATACAAAGCTGACTCCATTTACCAAGTATACCGGTTTTAAGTGGTACATTTGTATTCACTTTATTTCAACCTATCTTTCTCCCTTGTGCTGTGTTTCAGTCATCATCAGACATGAATCACATAGGCAGCATCTTTGGCATAGCAACTAAAATCTACGCTCACGTTAACGAAGTCAAGTATAACAAAGAAGACTGTCAGGATCTGGTCGAGCGACTCAAACTACTGGAACCTGTGTTGAAGAACCTACAGGAGAAAGGAGAAGCTCATATCTCTGAGGAGCTGACCAAGGTCCTCGGTAAACTCCAGAAAAACCTGGAAGAAGCTGAGAAGGTCATCGAAAAATACATCTCTGATAACTTCAAGTGTTTCGCGGTTACCAAACACAGACGTAAGTTTAAGAGATTGAACGATCGTCTCGAACAAGCATCCCTTCTGCTGGGCGTGACCCTGACCATGCAAGTCAATGAGAAACTGTGTGAAGTAGCATCTCAACTGGCCAATGAGACGCTGCCTGAGGCAGCTCCTCAACGGGCCAATGAGACGCTGCGTGAGGTAGCTCCTCAACGGGCCAATGAGACACTGCGTGAGGTAGCTCCTCAACTGGCCAATGAGACACTGCGTGAGGTAGCTCCTCAACGGGCAGAAGAAGAAGCAGCCAGGAAGGAGGGTCAGAAAAGTGAGGGGGGATATTTTCATGTTTTGTTTGTTAAAATGTTTTTGCATGAAGTCTATCACTGTACCTTGAGCCCAATATGCAGTAATACTGTATATCTCTTAAATGAAGAAATCTATACCTCTTTCAACAGAAATGTCCCAAGACCAAGAAATGATGGAAGCTCACTCAAAGCAGGTAACGTACAACCATTATTACTGTTATAATAATAATTATTATTCATAATAGAATCCTCTCCTCTCCTCTCCTCTCCTCTCCTCTCCTCTCCTCCTCCCCTCTTCTCACCCCTCCCCTCTTCTCACCCCTCCCCTCTCTTCCCCCCTCTCCCCTTCTCTTCCCCCCTCTCCCCTTCTCTCCTCTCCTCTCCTCTCCTCTCCTCTCCTCTCCTCTCCTCACCCCTTCCTTTTTTGGGCGGTGAAACCGCCCCTATATGTGAGGTTTGGATATTTGCACCCCCCAATCCTGCGCTGTGATTGGCCACCAGTGTACCCCCCTAACCCTGCACCGTGATTGGCCAATCACAGTCTATTCAGGACTGTGATTGGCTAGTGAAACATGACACATGTGCATAGCCCTATAAATAGGACTGTAAAAAATGTTTAAGTGAAGTATTGTGATTAGCTAGCAAGACACCGCCCACTTCACACTGGGTGTGATTTTTTTAGTGCTGTGGCTAAAATGTAGTAGATGTAAAAGATGATGTACAATAGCTCTGCACACACGTCATATGAAGTCCAGCATAATCAATCAGTCAAGCTGAGGGTCTGATTGGCCTATCAGGGAAGCCTTCTCTGCACACATGTCATGCGAAGTCTGGCATAAATGTCATGCGAAGCCCTGCCAAGTCAGGCTGAGGGTTTGATTAGTAATTATCACAATATAGAGCTATTTAACACTGTTACTGAACAAACACTCTATAGCAATGATTACTATCACAATATAGAGCTATTTAACACTGTTACTGAACAAACACTATAGCAATGATTACTATCACAATATAGAGCTATTTAACACATCGTGTGCCAGAGGTTTATTAAAATAGGGTACGTTCAGTGCCTGCATATCTTCCATCCACTTACGTTGATATATTTCGTGCTGTAGAAGCCCCGACGCTGAAGTGCATGTAAACAAAGCGTGCGTGCGAGACGGTGGAGGGTCCCGACTAACGCCTGGAACAATAATATTTCTAACGCGATCCTCCATTGCAGAGTGATCGCCGATCGAAAACGGCTCACTTCCACCATGTTAAAAAGAAATGGAGATATTAAGCTTTTAGTCTAGGAGTTAACATTGGAGCGGCCGACCGGAAGGATTTTTGATATGGATCCACATCCGGCCTCTCCTTCTCAGAGACTCCTTGGATGATCCCAAAGTTTGTTAGAGCGCCCCACGTGGGCCCCACGTGGGCCCCACATATAAAAAAAGAATGGGCCAAAAGCGGTCCGGACCGTTTATGGCACACGACGCATGGATTCTCAAAAACGGTCCGGACCGTTTATGGCACTCAATGTGTTAACACTGTTACTGAACAAACACTCTATAGAAATGATTACTATCACAATATAAAGCTATTTAACACTGTTACTGAACAAACACTCTATAGTAATGATTACTATCACAATATAGAGCTATTTAACAGTGTTACTGAACAAATACTCTATAGCAATGATTACTATCACAATATAGAGCTATTTAATACTGTTACTGAACAAACACTCTATAGTAATGATTACCATCACAATATAGAGCTTTTTAACACTGTTACTGAACAAGCACTCTATAGCAATGATTACTATCACAATATAGATCTATTTAACACTGTTACTGAACAAACACTCTATAGCAATGATTACTATCACAATATAGAGCTTTAACTTTTTGACAATACCATTTTTGTTTTAATCACAAAATATCACATACACTACATTTCAGTTTGAAAAAACACTACTGTAGCCGATAGCGTAGAAGACATAACGTTGTTCAACAGGGCTGGCATGATATGATTGAAATAACACGACTGTATTCAACAGGATGCTGTTGATGCCAGGACAGTGTCAGGAAAAACTGATTTAGAAAAAGGTGAGTTTTTTCTGGAACAGTTCAGTGATGGTGATACCTTTTGTTTACCAGGGTGTATGTACATCCTTAATCATTTATTTAAAAAAAAAAATGCACCCGTTGTTATGCTACTATTTATGTGGGAATGTAGAGATGCAGAGAGCTTTATTTTTCATTGATATAATGACAATTCTCATTTATCTCCCCCACTCTCTTTTTCCCTTGCAATCAGAGTCTTTTGTGAACCAGAACCAGGCAAAGTTAATTCAAGCTGTTACCACGGCCAGGGCCATAGTGGAGACTCTAAAGGAAAACATCCACATCCATGCTGAGACCTATGATGAGATCCTCGTTGAGAAAAAGCGCACAGAGCAAATGAGAACTTTGTATTCAAAGGTGCTGCAACCAGGGGCAAGACATGTCAAAGTATTGTTTTATGACGCTCTAAAACAACACGAACCCGGCGTGTTGGAGAAGCTGGGTAAGATCAGATGTAAAACTGATTTATTTTAGAACAGGTATCACTGTAATTCATAGCAGCAGTCCCATAGAGTGGATGTGTTTAGGCAAAGAGGGGATTCTTGCCTTAAACATTTTACTGAATAAAGATGAAAAAACACTAACATACAATGTATAGTATAAAGAAACAAAGCAAAGTCAGTAATTCATTTAAGCTTTTCAAATGAGTTCTTCATTAAGGCCATTTGGAGCCTGTATTGTAAAACACTTAAAAATCCCAAAACAGCTCTAACACAAGTCATGTTTTATGTTGGTTCATCTTCAGAACCACTTCAATCCCCTTGTCTTTGCGAGTATCTCCCACAATTTACACATACAGTAGTTATTCTCCCCTTTGGGGGGTCAGCAATGCATGTGTATGTGTAAAGGTCGCTATAAAAGCAACAGTGCCTTTCATGTTGTTTCCATTGCTGACCTATATAATTATTTCTCCCCTTTTAGAAGAAATGGCGGACCAGAACCAGCGTTGAACACAACGGCCTGAATGAGCTGTGCATAACTGTCCAACCTGTATTTTTATTTGTTTCAAGTTATTGGAAATTAATGAGTTTCAATACAAGCTATGTGTTATTATGACCTTATAAGAAGATGTACCTCGATATGTTGTGAAATCAGTCATTAGTGATTAGTGTTTAATTTCTTTACTTTCCTGTCCAAATTTGATTGACTTATTATGTATCCAATTGGAAAATAAAATTGTAATACTGACTTTATTATTCTTACTTCTTTTATTGAACTGAAAGTCCCACCAACATTACGCTGCTTGTACATTCTTGATTCTTTGTCACAAAATTTCTATGACATTGATGACCGTTTGTTATTCTTTGGTAGCAATAACGTAAAATAATAATACTAGGCTGTGTGTGCAGGTACAGTAGATTGCAGTAAACTTATAGCCTGGTTAACCATCCCGGACGTGTGAAATCACATCATGTGAAGACATATGATAATGTGAAATCACATCATGTGAAGACATATGATAATGTGAAATCACATCATGTGAAGACATATGATAATGTGAAATCACATCATGTGAAGACATATGATAATGTGAAATCACATCATGTGAAGACATATGATAATGTGAATTCAGGTGACCAGGATGGTTTACCAGGCCAGTAAACTTACTGTTAAGGAGAATACAATGCAAAGTATTCAGATAGTAGGTTTCACTCTCTCCACTGTTATTTCCCCAACCACAGTAGACAGTTGTAGAATGCTGTAGTAATTAACCTGATAACAAAAATGTTCTCTGATCGGGGTCCCTGGTACAATCTATTCAAAAGGAATCAAAGGAAAACATTAATGTGGGGGGTCATGACATGACATTAAACTAGTGTCTGTCATAAAAATAAACATGCTATCTAAATAACATTCTTAACATTAGTGGACAACAATAGTGAAAATAGCAGATGTACTGATATGTGTTTGGCTGCGGACCCCCATCTCAAATATTTTGATCCAGGGACCCCCCAGAAGGTTACAAATGATCGCTTTAAAAAATACATATTCAAAGATTTGCACAAATGTTCACGATTTTTCAAAAATAGAAGATCTACAAGCTCATAGCGCGGCACTCGGTGCTGCGCTATGAGCTTGTAGGTCTGCTATTTTTGAATAGCCAAAGCATAAAAGGTTAAAGTGGTTACAATTATTGTGATGCTATATTAACACATTTTGCTGGGGACCCCCTGGAACCCCCCCCCAAGGACCCCTGGGGGTCCCTGGACCCAACTTTGAGAACCAATGCCTTATAGACCCTAATAGAGCCTTATAGAGCATTATAGACCCTAATAGAGCCTTATAGAGCCTTATAGACCCTAATAGAGCCTTATAGAGCCTTATAGAGCCTAATAGAGCCTTATAGAGCCTTATAGACCCTAATAGAGCCTTATACCCTAATAGAGCCTTATAGAGCCTTATAGAGCCTAATAGAGCCTAATAGAGCCCTATGCTCACCAGAACACAGAGGCTTTTCATATATAGCTCAGGGCTCTGATGACACTGAGGAGGAGGAGCTATGGTGTTGACGGGGGAACTGAAAGATGTCATCATAGTACAGGCCAAGGGCCTCTACAGGGCCAGCCTGGCAGGGTAATAACCAGAGCCAGCATAGCAGACCTGACCACGCCCACGTTCAGTTCACCACTGAAATGGGAAAACGCTCATTTAGATTTGGAGGAGCAGTTAACTGGAACTCGTTACCCCTGACTATAAAGAGCACCAGCAGTCATCTCCTTTGTAAGATAAGGGTCAAAGCATGGCTTTTAGAAAATGTTGCCGAATAGTATGGTCACTTATGTTAGTAATGTGATTCTATGTATTTATGCTGTAGGTAGTGTAGCTGATTGTTTCATTTATTACTGTACTGTTTACCTGTATGTATTTTGTTGCAGTGTTGTTTGTCTCAGACCAAGGACCACAATGAAAATAAGGCATAAGACTTTTATGTGTTTGTATCCTTGACATTTCTCCGATGAACATGATGTAACAAGTTTTTTCTTGTATAACGTCTAATCAAATCAAATCAGGGAGGAGTGGGATAGGTAGGTACAGGGGGGTAATAACACCAGGGAGGAGTGGGGTAGTTACTGTATTACATTTTAAACTAAATGAAATGAATCAATTTCTGTTTACACTCAAAGCTGCTGAAAGGTTTAATTCAGATGGCAGTTAGTTGGTTAACTGCCTACAGGCATACAGGACGTTTGTGGTTTTCCTCACAAGCAGCGTTGGGCGGAAAACCAATTAAAGTAAAGAGGGGAACCTGGTTCCTTTGCAACACGATTCCCCCAAGTTGACTGAGATAGTGACAACTACATTTTAAAGTTTTGTTAAAAAAAAACAAAAAAGAGAGAAAGAAAAAACATAAAGGGTGATATGGGTCATTTTAATGTGCCTGACCATGCCTAGGGTGATCATGTGTGACAGACTGGAACAATCTGGACTGGATTGAGCAGTTTGGAGCGGATGGGACGGATGGAATCCGGAGGAGGTCCCAGAGAGGATTGAGGCTCTTCATCAGTGGTGGAAAAAGTACAAAAAAATTACTTAAGTAAAAGTATCAATACTGCAATGTAGAAATACTGTGTTGCAAGTAAAAGTACGGAATTCAAAATGTACTTGAGTAAAAGTACAAAAGTAAACTACCAAAAGTAGAAAGTAATCATTATGCAGAACAATTATTTTGAAAATAGCAGATCTACAAGCTCACAATGCGCTGCATCGCGACGCATTGTGGGCTTGTAGATCTGCTATTTTCAAATGGCCGAAAAGTGTGCTGAAGTGTTTTTTTAATAGTTATCAAAATCTACAAAGTAACTATAGTAACTAAAGTTTTCAAACAATTGTAGTGGAGTAAAAGTACAATATTTTCCTCTGAGATGTACAAGTGGAGTAGAAGTAAAAGTAGGCTACTGAAAATTGGAAATACTCCAGTAAAGTAAAAGTACCTCAAAATTGTACTTATGTACAGTACTTGAGTAAATGTACTTAGTTACTTTACACCACTGCTCTTCATTGATGTTAACAGCTCATATGAATGTTCAAAATGCACATCTCACAACTCAGTCATGACTATAGAATCTATTCAATGTAACACACCGATTTGAACAGTAGGTGTCACTGTAATCATGTGTATGTGATATCAGTCCAGCTTGTCATAGATAGATCATATTATATCCTGTACCTTTAACATGCTTTATCTAACTCCCACATGTAACATCAATGTGAAGCACACTAATAACATTGTTAAAACATGTAGCCACTTTAAAGCTGGCGTCCCTATATTGTCAAATTTGTCATTTCACATATAAAAAAAAAAAATCCCCAGATTTTGAAAAGGGAGCAAAAATAGCAGATCTCAAAGCTCACAATTTATCTATCGTGATCTTATAGATTGACTATTTCCACTTGTAGATCTGCTATTTTCAAATGGCCAAAACGTATATAGGGCTGAAGTGGTTAATGTGTGTTTTGTAATCAAAATCTACAAAGTAACTAGTAACTAAAGTTTTCAAATAATTGTAGTGGAGTAAAAGTATAATATTTGCCTCTGAGTTGTAATGGAGTAGAAGTTAAAGCATTGAAAATTGGTACTTGAGTAAATGTACTTAGTTACTTTACACCACTGGAACTCACTAACGGTGTGGACCAGAGCTATGATATTGCCCTCTAAAATTCTTCTATTTTCTTATTAATAATTAATAATATATGAGCCAAGTAAAAAAAATGTTTAGTCTTAGCCTTAAATAGATATACTTTGGACCTTTTGTACCTGTTTCGTACCTCTGTTTTTGTATTTATGTATTATGCTTTGTTTTCCCTGTGTAATGTAATGTAATGTAATGTAATGTAATGTACTCTATTGTCTGCTTGTTTATATGTTTTTTGTTTTTTTGTGGGGACTGTGGATGTAAATTAGCATCTTTGCTAAATCCAGTGTATTTACATTACATTGATACACATTGTTCATTAATATGCAGCGTCTCATCTAAATAAACACATGAAGTAAAAGTAAAGCTAGCCTGACATCAGTCATTAGGTTTCACTGACCCCACATCAGTCATCAGGTTTCACTGACCCCACATCAGTCAGTAGGTCTCACTGAGCCCACATCAGTCAGTAGGTTTCACTGAGCCCACATCAGTCAGTAGGTCTCACTGAGCCCACATCAGTCAGTAGGTTTCACTGAGCCCACATCAGTCAGTAGGTTTCACTGACCCACATCAGTCATCAGGTTTCACTGAGCCCACATCAGTCAGTAGGTTTCACTGAGCCCACATCAGTCAGTAGGTTTCACTGACCCACATCAGTCATCAGGTTTCACTGAGCCCACATCAGTCAGTAGGTTTCACTGAGCCACATCAGTCAGTAGGTCTCACTGAGCCACATCAGTCAGTAGGTTTCACTGAGCCCACATCAGTCAGTAGGTTTCACTGAGCCACATCAGTCAGTAGGTTTCACTGACCCACATCAGTCATCAGGTTTCACTGAGCCCACATCAGTCAGTAGGTTTCACTGAGCCCACATCAGTCAGTAGGTTTCACTGAGCCACATCAGTCAGTAGGTTTCACTGAGCCCACATCAGTCAGTAGGTTTCACTGAGCCACATCAGTCAGTAGGTTTCACTGAGCCCACATCAGTCAGTAGGTCTCACTGAGCCCACATCAGTCAGTAGGTCTCACTGAGCCCACATCAGTCAGTAGGTTTCACTGAGCCACATCAGTCAGTAGGTTTCACTGAGCCCACATCAGATGATAGATGATCAGTTATCATCATTAGCAGATTAACAGCCAGCTATTCATGCACCAGTTAAATAGTTTAAATATGAACCTTGCACTTTCTTTTGAAGCAATGTTGTTATCTACAGCTGTGCTTCTTCAAAACAAAACAAAATATTTAAATATGGTTTTGTTTCAAATCCATAATCCTAGCCCCTCCTCATACTTTAATGTAATCTGTGATCTGAAAGTCTTCATTGGAATTGACTGTGACTTCTAATGTGATGTGTCAATACATATCCAAAATCTAGAAGGCAATTATTTGTAAAAGATTATAAAATGCTATAGTTGAAAGAATGGAATACATGACAGAATAAATGTTACATTTTATTTGTGAAATTCTGAGCAAAATATATTTCATCATATATTTGTTTTCATTTATTGTAACATGTGGAGCTTTCCATAGAACACAGTTGACAGCTTTGTTTTCTCTCTAAAGCAGTGGTTCTCAAAGTGGGGTCTGGGGACCCCCAGGGGTCCTTCAGGGGGTTCTAGGGGGTCCCCGGCTTTGACCAAAATTAAAACGACTTTAACCCTTTATACAGTATGTACATCAGCTATTTAAAAACAGCTCACAAGCTTGTAGATCTTCTATTTTCAAAAACCTCAAAAGAAAAAGGAAAACTTTCGAATATTTTTACAACACAAATCTTGCATGGGGGTCCCCGGGACAAAATATTTTCAGCTGGGGATCCTCAGCAAAATACATACTTTGGGGGACCTTGACATGAAAATGCTTGAGAACAGTGACATGGTTTGTTTATGCTCAATTAACTCATTATATTTGGTTTGTTTATGCTCAATTAATTCATTATAATTGCATTTCTCCCCCAAAATGCACACAGTTCTGATAACATGTCTACTATGTGTTTGCAGTAGGAAACATTTGAATTCACATGAAGGCCACTAGGGGGTGCACAACTCCACAACCGAGCATGATACTCCAACTGTACTAAACCTACTCTATCTGACACAGAGACAGTGAGGAATTGAATCCCAGCCAGAAGCAAGGATAGAGAGGTTCAGTGAATGTGGACTGGAAGGTGTGCAGCAGGTGCCTCATTGAGTCAGAGGACACTCCGTAGAAGGACAGCGTCCCAGCAGATGTGTCCAGGTACACTCCCACTCTGTTGGAGGTGATGTGGATATGGATGAGTGTGTCCTTCGAGTTGTGCCTGGCAGTGTAGGTGTTACCAGCACAGGAGAGTCTCCAGGACTTCGAATAGTGTCCCAGCCCTCTGTCCATCTCTCCTTTCCTCATGATTGCTCTGTAGGTCACTGCTATACGCACCCATCCACTCCACTCCACCTCCCAGTAACAGCGCCCGGTCACTCCCTCCCTGCAGAGCACCTGGTACCAGTTGTCAAACCTGTCTGGGTGATCAGGATACGGCTGTTGCTCTTCCACCCTGGTCACCGTTCTGTTGTCCTCAGACAGATAGAGATTTCTGTGGGCTGTGTTTGGGTCCAGTGTGAACTCACAGGCATCTGAAGAGGAACAAAATAATCAATATTGAATGATCAGTGACTGAATTTGAAGTTTTGTGCTGAGATCTGCAAGATTAGCACAACAGGAATTGTGAAATATGTACACAGTGTGATCATTCTGTTTGTTTTATTGTTGTACCATGATGCTGACTGCAGATGAAAGATGAGCTCTTAGCTATATCTGGTACAATACAATGCATCACATTGTACATTGTCCCTGTTAAATGAACTGCATTTAAACGATTTTGTATGTTAGGGTGAAGAGGAGTTGAAGGAGCAGATAGGTCAGGGATGGAGCAGTGAGGAGGTGAAGGGATGTGGTTCAGGAGGTACATACGTACATTTTCTCAGACCGGGGCGCATCATCAATGCTCCACCATGATCAACACTGGAACGAAGAGCAAAACAGATACAAATCTTTAAACCACAAATCCCATCTACTTTGTACATGAAACATACTATGAGACAAAGAGACTAGAGGGCCTGTTAATGCCCCCTAGAGGCTGTACTCAGGTTTAACAGGCACAAATCACCATTAGAAAGTTCTTGGTTCTAAGCTAGTATCAAAGCAGTTTGAACAGACTGACAGTCTGGCCCGCATTACCATCCTTAGAGCCCTGCACTCTCACTAGTAGAGCTAACCACAAGATTAAATGATGCATTTCTGTCATTAAATCATCACAAAACCAGGGATGACTGTTTATGACTCTACATGTTGTGTTATTATTATATTATTATACATTTAATTTTTTTTTTTTTTTTTTTTACAATATCCCACTGGGAAGAGGCCCCCGGGCAGACCAAGGACCAGTTGGGGGGATTATATCTCTAGAGCTTTCATTCTACATCTATTACATTTTTATCATAATGTTATGCTTGCGTAAGAAACAAAAGGAATGCATTTGTGGTACATGTAAACAACACAGTCCAATGGGTGGGTTATGAGGTATTCAACCCCGGGAAAATAATGTGTAAAGCCCTGGGGAAATATTGTGAAAATAGCCTCCAGTACAGACCTGAGAATTTCCAGCCCCCACTGAGGGTCTTCCAGTCCAGCAGAAAGTTCCAACAACCCCGACCCTCCTGGGTGATTGTATCTCAGATCAAGCTCTCTCAGGTGGGACGGATTGGACCTCAGAGCTGAGGCCAGTGAAGAGCAGCTTTCCTCTGTGAGCAGACAACCTGACAACCTGCAGAGAACATAATAATACTTACTTCTAATCTACAATCATTCACAGGTCGCTGTCATGATGCTGACCTGAATGGGTCAGCATCAACTGATACTTAAATGACTGGGGTCAGCTCCGTACTTTTTTCTCTCTATAGTCTACACACCAAATCTCGAAAATAGCCAATCTACAAGCTCACCACAATGTGTCGCTGTGCGGCGTATTGTGAGCTTGTTTTTCATTTTAACATTTCTTTAATTCTCAGAAAACACATTGATGGCTGAGACCCTCTTTTCCAGTGTCACAAGAACCTGGTATGATAGACAGAACAAATGGTAACCTAGTCTAGTCTGGTATAGTTTATGCACAGAAGTGTTACGGCCAGCCGTATTATTATTTTGTATTTGGTTATATTTTGGTATAATTATGATGAGTTGGAATAGTGTTGTATTGTTTGTGGCTTGTCTTATATTGTTTCCCTTTTGTGTTCCTTATAAAGGTGGAGAATGGTGCTGTGAATGCTGTGCGAATGGGTGTGGTGCTGATTGCTGGTGTGAGTGTGAAATGGCTGATTGTACACAGGCAGTGCTACAGATTGACATGTCCAGCCTCTGGCCCTGTCCCCTACTCCTCATTCGTCACCCCTGCCCACGCCCTAACCGTGATTGGCTGTGATTCTGAGTCCTCGTCTATAAAGCCTCACTCTGCTCTGACAGTAGTGGTGACAAGCAGCTCAAACAGCAGCAGAGACGCAATCCCTCTTGTCTTCCAGCCTGTTTATCTTTGGTCCTCATTATTATTCAGTTGTTTAGAGTTGTTCATTTACCTTCTAAATTGTATATTCATTCATTGTTTCCACTTAAGTTCACCATGTAGGAGTGTGTGGTAGCTTTTTGTTGGGCTATCCAATTCCTGGTTGTCTCCGCCAGGCCGAAAGGCATGGCGAGAGAGTATGTTTTACCACCTGTCCGTCCGTTTGTTTGTGTGTCCGTCCGTCCATCTGTCTGTGAACAGCTAATCTCAGGCACCGTTGGCCCGGTCGCTGCCAAACTGTGCACACACACTCCCTGGATGCCAATTCAGAACCTCTGCCCCAACTTTTTCACATGGGCCTGTTATAGCGCCACAAGGAGACCGATTTGTGCAAAACCCATTTTTTGATATTACTCCTACAGATTTTATCCAAACATCACGCAAATCGGTACACAGCATCTCTTTATTCATGTGATCAACACGGATCTGTTTGATTTTCCACATTCCATCCTGATTGGCTAAGGTTGGCTTCCAAAGTTTGCAGGATTGATCCATTTTGAACTAAATGCCTCAAATCATGAACGCAGCTTGCGATTTCCGTGAAATTTCACACACACATTCCCACTATGCCGAGGAAGAAATGCCACTTGAACGTTTTCAAATCAGCCTCATGGTGGCGCTATAAAAGGCCAATTTGCATTTTTAACTAACTGCACCGATCTGCGTGAAACTTTGCATGCACACTCCCTAGAGGCCAAGGACAAGCATCTGCCCTGCATTTTTTGCATTAGCCTTTTATAGCGCCACCAGGAGGCCGACTTATGTAAAACACATATTTTGAGATTAAGCTTTCATATTTTATCCAAATTTCAAGCAAATCGGTACACAGGATCTCTATAGTCATGTGATCAAGATGGGTATATTTGATTTTTCATATTACATCCTGATTGGCTAACATTGACATCTAAAGTTTGCAGGAGTGGCCCGTTTTGAACAAAATGCTGCAAATCATGAACGCAGCGTCCGATTGTGGTGGACTACGTTGAAGAACAAACGCAACCCTTTTCACATTGCCCTATTATAGCGCCACCAGGAGGCCGATTCTTATTTTTTATATTACTCCTACACATTTTGTCCAAACATCATGCAAATCAGTACACATTATCTCTATAGTCAAGTGATCAAGATGGTTCCGTCCGATTTTTTATATTCCATCCTGATTGGCAAATTCTGAACATTGCTGGCCCACAATAACCTACCTGACCTGGCGGAGACCTGTGCTCCGAGGAGCACTTTTTCTAGTTTGTAAATGTTTTTTTTATTAGTTAGGTAAGTAAGTTTAGTAATTGTATTTTTCTTTTGGTTAGGGGTTTACTTTTGTATCAGTAAGTTTTGGCTATATTGTAAAGTTACCAACACCCTGAAGTTCACTTTGCACTTGAAAAAAGTCTCTGCTAAAAAAAAAAAAGACAACTGTGGTCCTCCATTATTATGTTACACTCCCTACCCTAGACAGGGGGTCGTAACGAGAAGGAATAGTGACCTAGTAGTCTAGTCTGGTACAGTTTATACACTGAAGGAATAGTGACCTAGTAGTCTAGTCTGGTACAGTTTATACACTGAAGGAATAGTGACCTAGTAGTCTGGTACAGTTTATACACTGAAGGAATAGTGACCTAGTAGTCTGGTACAGTTTATACACAGAAGGAATAGTGACCTAGTAGTCTGGTACAGTTTATACACAGAAGGAATAGTGACCTAGTAGTCTGGTACAGTTTATACACAGAAGGAATAGTGACCTAGTAGTCTGGTACAGTTTATACACAGAAGGAATAGTGACCTAGTAGTCTGATACAGTTTATACACAGAAGGAATAGTGACCTAGTAGTCTGGTACAGTTTATACACAGAAGGAATAGTGACCTAGTAGTCTGATACAGTTTATACACAGAACTTACCTGAGGATCTCCAGCCTACAAAGTGCACTCTGCAGTGCAGAGCAGAGGACTTTCACTCCTGAATCGTGTAGATTGTTGTTGCTCAGGTCAAGCTCTCTCAAGTGGCAGAGGTTTGAGCTGAGAAATTCTGATAACTGTTCACAGCATTTTGCTGTGACGTTGGTTCGACTCAACCTGACAAAGTGAATGGACGAGAAACGGTAATTGAATAGAAACAGTAAGTATAAGTATAACTAGAAAACCGAGAGGTGTGCTAGGGTAAGCCACTTCAGCACCCTCTGGTGGACACATTTCCAGACATACATACAGAGTGACATACATACAGATACACTGACCTACACCCTCTTTACAATAGAGCATTGCTTTGGGACTCATCTAATAACAGGGGAACCCCAGAGGCATGCCTTTGACCACCAAATTGCACCATGCCAAGATTCAAGGTATTAAAGATAATACCTCACTCATAAATGTACAAGCAGCAAAATGTTGTAGCATGCTCTGCTGACTGTGCATCCAAATAATGGTACTTTCGATAATAAATGTATAGTATACGCACATAATGCAAGTGCAATATATGTAGAGTACAGTCAGGTGTAAAAGTTAGAATTTCATGCTGCGATTTGATGATCATATAGTTTGAGTCATTGTAGACAAAGTGAGATACATACAGTACATTACAATAGCATTGCAATAGATTTCCTTTCACTGACCTCAAAATCATGACGTTCCCCATGGACAGCCCAGCAGTGAGCCGCGTCAATCCCGTGTCACTCAAACAGTTGTTGCTCAGGTCTAGCTCTCTTAAATGTGCAGGGTTGGACTTCAGAGCTGAGGCCACAGAAGAACAACCTTCCTCTGTGATCAGACAGCCTGACAACCTGCAGAGAACATAAAAGTAAATGCTGAGTTCATGTGTTTAGCTCTTTGCTTTACATCTTAAATGACAGTGTGAACGTATGCGTAAATGTCCATAGAGCTACCACCCTTGGTTGTGCTATTGAAATGGAGAAGATCTGCCAAAAGTTCTTCCACAGTTTTTGCAGCACGTACTGTACGTGTCTCAAATAGACTCGGTTTATCTGGAGGAATGTGCTTGTATTCTTCTGCCTACACATACGTCATGTCCTATAGTATGAGCGAATAACTAGGGGAAGGGGATCAACGTCACGTGATGCCTTTGTTTAGCCCAAAAAAACGTCAGTTGTCCCGAAATCGGGCCAAACAAAGGTGCTTATTGGTCAAAAACCTGGATGTGTGTCTAAAAGAATCCCACCACTGATCTGCTGTCTCATTCCAGTTATCCACTGATCTGCTGTCTCATTCCAGTTAACCACTGATCTGCTGTCTCATTCAAGATATCCCAGCAGACATGATCAACATTCTGGCCAAACACTCTACTGTTCTCTAATTACTTGACCTTTTTTCTGTGAATTGCAGTACTAAAATGTTAAAGTTGTTAGTTATGTGGTCACTAACGTTAATATGTACATAAACAAGGATGTAAGTAGCCGTGTGTTGACCAGTTTGAGGAGTACTGACTTGAGAGTTGCCAGTTTACAGTTTTTACTCCTCAGTCCAGCACATAGCAAGGTCACTCCGGAATCTTGTAGGATGTTGTTACTAAGGTGCAGCTCTATCAAGGAAGAGGGGTTGGAGCTGAGAATTGGGGCCAAGATTTCACAGCATCTGTTTGAGAGGTTACAGCCACTCAGCCTGAAAAAAAGAGGTGGTGATTATGATTATTAACTCATTTTTGTCCCGAATCAGATCCGACTGTAAAGTGAGCGGAACTGTGATGATCCCATTATTTTCGACACTGTGTCACAGTTCGTCACCTTCCTAAACTAATGGCCTAAGTCATTTTTTGAGGAAAATTATATTTTTGCCTAAGTCAGCTTCTCATGACACTGGCCACCTCTGATAAAATCGCCTATCTCCTAATTGAAAGGGACCATGCTGTTCCCTCCCCTTTTAGTATAATGGCCTATCTCCCTAGTGTGACTTGGGCCCTAAATGGATTCTTTTTTTGGCCTAAGTCACATGTTTTTGTGACTTAGGCCAAATGATTTACTGATTTTCTCCAGACTTAGGCCATGTTTTTGGCCTAAGTCAGGTTTAATCCTATGTAAACCTATTTAAATCTCTTATGTTACATAACTGACAGTGTTATTTTAATTTTAATAGTCATAATTTGTTATAAACGTTTTGGGTGAAATGATTAAGGAATATCATATAGTTTTGTTTTGGATCAGTTTTTTATTTTTTCTGAGAAACTTAAAACAATTACTTAGGCCATTAGTTTAAGAAGGTGACGAGTTGGAATGTTGGAACATTGAACGAGTTTGAAATTGCCTATATTTCTGCCTGCTCTTACTGAATAAGGCTTTTCCTATATTAATCATGTGTGGTCTTACAATGCTTTGGATGAAGCTTTGAGCACTGGCATCAGCCTCAGTAGACCTTCCTCTGAAGCAGAGTACTTCTCCAGATCAAACACGTCCAGCTCCTTCTCGGATGACAGCAACACGAACACCAGCGCTGACCACTGATCAGCCGACAGTTTGTCTGTAGAAAGCCTTCCTGAGGTCAGGTATTGTTGGATCTCCTCCACTAGAGAATTGTCGTTCAGCTCGTTCAGACAGTGGATCAGATTGATGCTTCTCTCTGAAGAAAGATCCTCCCTCATCTTCTGCTTGATGTAATCAGCTGTTTCCTGATTGATCTGTGAACTACTTTCTGTACGTTTCAGCAGGCCTTGTAGTAGGATCTGATTGGACTCCAGTGAGAGGCCGAGAAGGAAGCGAAGGAACAGGTCCAGGTGTCCGTTTGGACTCTGTAGGGCCTTGTCCACAGCACTCCTGTAAACCTCTGTTGCAGGTGGTTTTCTTAACAACACCTTCATGCGCTGAATGCCCCACTGTGAGTCATCCATTACATTCTTTTTGCTGTTGATGAGTGACGTGACCACATAAACAGCAGCCAAAAACTCCTGCACGCTCAGATGGACGAAGCTGAATATCTTGCCCTCATTTGGCTCTTGCTCTTCTTTGAAGATCTCTGTGAACACTCCTGAGTACAGTGAGGCTTCGCTGAAATCAATGTCATTCTTCTTCAGGTCCTTTTCATAGAAAATCAGGTTGCCTTCCTGCAGTTGTTGAAAAGCCAGTTTTCCAAGTGACTTCATCTTCCGATTGAGATCTTGTGTGTCGTACTTCAGTTGGGTCTGTTGGATCTGAAATGCCAGGAATTTGGCATACATCTCCGTCAACGTCTTGGGAATCTTTCCATCTCCATCTGTTCTCCACATCTGTTCCAGGACCGTGGCAGTGATTGAACAGAACACTGGGATGTGACACATGGTGTGGAGGCTCCTTGATGTGTTGATGTGGGAGATGATGCTGCTGGCCTGATTCTCATCACTGAATCTCTTCCTGAAGTACTCTTCCTTCTGGGGGTCCGCAAACCCTCTCACTTCTGTCACCCTGTCAATGAACTCTGGGGGAATTTGAGTGGCTGCTGCAGGTCGTGTGGTTATCCAGATACGAGCAGATGGAAGCAGTTTCCCTTTGATTAGGTTTGTCACCAATACTTCCACCGAGGCTACTTCTGAGACATCTATGTGACGATGGTCTTCTGTGGTGAAGTTTAATTGAAGCCGGCTTTCATCTAATCCATCCAGAACAAACGCAACTTTGAAATTGCTCTTGTCATAGTTGTCGTTTCCTGATGTTTGCAGTGCGGTGAAGATGGAATTGAGTTGTTCCAGTTTGATGTCGATGCTTTCTCTGACACAAGTGTGGATCAGCTCAGCCAAACTAAACTGCTCTGCCTTCAGTGTATTCAGATGGCGGAATGTGAACGGGAACATGAGGTGGGCGTCTTGGAGACCTCCCCCTTCCGCCCAGTCCAGGATGAACTTGTGAACCATGAAGGTTTTGCCGATTCCCGCGATGCCGATCGTCAGCACCGTTCTCATGGGCGCATATTTTCCAGAAGGGTGTTGAAAGATGTTAACTGGTTTGATGGCTCTTTCTGTCACCGCCGTCTTTCTGGACGTTGTCTCAATCTGTGTGACCTCATGCTGACAGGTGACTTCTTCATGCACTCCTAGCCAAACTAAACTGCTCTGCCTTCAGTGTATTCAGATGGCGGAATGTGAACGGGAACATGAGGTGGGCGTCTTGGAGACCTCCCCCTTCCGCCCAGTCCAGGATGAACTTGTGAACCATGAAGGTTTTGCCGATTCCCGCGATGCCGATCGTCAGCACCGTTCTCATGGGCGCATATTTTCCAGAAGGGTGTTGAAAGATGTTAACTGGTTTGATGGCTCTTTCTGTCACCGCCGTCTTTCTGGACGTTGTCTCAATCTGTGTGACCTCATGCTGACAGGTGACTTCTTCATGCACTCCTTCAATGACGTAGAGATCTGTGTAGATGTCGTTGAGATGCTTTTTATTCTTCCTCTTGGCCAGTGCCTCAGTCACACAGATGAACCTGTTCTGGAGGTTAGACCGAAGGATATGTTGGTGCTGACTGATGCGTTCTGGAGGCTCTGGAAAAACACAATATTAGATTAAACCAGTAAGTAAGTGTCTACTGATTTGGCGTGCAGTGATAAGTTGGCTTGACTGGGTATTGAATGGTTTGGCTAACCTTCTATTTGTGCCCATATGAAACCAGTGCTGGTTGTGCATCTTATTGCAAATAATGTATATTTCTGTGGTGTTTGTGCTCTGACACCGGACCAGACTGGTAAAAAGGTGGCGGAAGTATCTCAGCAGTTCTGGCATTACCTACCTAGCAAGGTTTATTACAATACAATAAATCTAGCCTGGTTCCAGACGAATCCGCCATTGCAAAAAAAAAATTACCCTCTGCAGATTAGGTCTGGCCCCTCTCAATAAAGATTGTATTTCTCTCCCTCCGAAGTTGTGAGGGACCAATCAGGGCCCAGTATGCAAATATGGGGCAGGTTTATCACCTGAGGCATTTTTTTTATTTGCCCCTCGGAAATACAGGTTCCACACAGAGATTCCAGACCAATATCTACACAGTGATATTAGTCTGACCATGCCAGGCTACAATAAATCCATTATAATTAATGATGTCTTTAAATATTGAAACAATAAATACGTTTTAAATACGTTTTTTTTAAATAAGCTGCCAGTCAAGCAAAATGTTTTTCATTTGTGTAAACAGTTTATATGAGTGGGGTTTTCATGTTTTCATTTTCCCCATGACCTACCTTTTGGTACCAACTCAGTGTTCGACAGAGTCTCCACCAGATCATTCCTGTCGATCTTCCTCAGAATGTCCACAGTGATGTTCACAGCTCCATCAGAGCCGTAGGTCTGGACCATCTGATCCACGGTGGCCGGCCGGTCAGCATGGTCCAGACGGCTCTTTGGGATGGAAGGGAGGCCAGTAGAGGAGTCAGCTTGAAGCAGGAACCACTGGAATGTTCTGAGCTCCTCATTGCCCAGGTCTTCCAGAGTTTTCAAGAGTCGTTCTTTAGGCGTCGCCATTGATGAATCCTGGGACAACGAGAAGACTTCAGTGACTCTAACAACGGTACCTGTGTCTTGATAATGGGTCTTGTTCAATTCCATTGTCGGCCATGTTCCACACAGTTGGGGGAAGCGGTGGCCTAAAGGTTAGAGGAGCGTGTGTGTGCCCAAAAGGTTCCCGGTTCAATCCCCGGGATTCAATCTAGGTGTTGAAGTGAATGGCCACCACTTACCCCTCCTCCAACAGTGCCCTTGAGCAAGGCACTGAACCCGTAACTGCACAGTATGAGCATTGGTCAGCTCCCAGGTTGTGTGTGTGTGTGTGTGTGTGTGTGTGTGTGTGTGTGTGTGTGTGTGTGTGTGTGTGTGTGTGTGTGTGTGTGTGTGTGTGTGTGTGTGTGTGTGTGTGTGTGTGTGTGTGTGTGTGTGTCAGTTTAAACTGTCACTAAACTCACTTCCCTCCCCTGGGGTCTGGCAATACAAGCATGTCTGTCTGTCTGTCTGTCTGTCTGTCTGTCTGTCTGTCTGTCTGTCTGACTGACTGACTGACTGACTGACTGGCTGGTTGTCTCCGCCAGGCCGAAGGCACACACACACTCCCTGGATGCCAGAGCAGAACTTCTGCCCCAAATTTCTTCTGCCCCAAATTTCATTATCTCTATAGTCATGTGATCAAGACAGATCTGTCCGATTTTTCACATTCCATCCTGATCGTTTGCAGGAGTAGCTAGTTTTGAACAAAATGCCTCAAATCATGAACACATGCAGCGTGCGATTGCCGTGAAACACATTCCTACTATAGGCCTAGGAAGAAATGCCACCCTTTTCAAATTGGCCTATTATAGCGCCACCAGGAGGCCACAATAACCCACCTGACCTGGCGGAGACCTGTGTCTAGTAGTTACTGACTGAAACATGCATGAATGTACAATCGTCCCTCCAGGCGATGGGATATAGTACATCCTCTGTTGCCCTGACAACAAACTACAAACTGCAGCTCTACTGAGGAAAGAGAGAATGCAGCAGCTAGATATCGTGTTGTCGGGCAGAAACCCTGTATCTCCGTCTTTCAACTGTTTCGGTTTTTGTAAATGAATGGCCTAGAGCTCTGTAGCTGAAGAGTGAGCTTGTAGATCTGCTATTTTTGCCTTTTCAGATTTTTTATTTTTGAAAGTGGTTAAGTGTGTGTGGGTTTAATAACTATGTAACGTATTAACAAGACCTTTGTGACTAAATAATAATACATTGGATCCTTTGGAACAACAGCTTCCTTTTTTTCATTTCCTGAAAAGTAACGGCTTTGCAGGTACAAGGTTTCTACACGACAGCTACTCAGTGGAAACAGTACTCACATTCTTTACTTAAGTAAAAGTATCAATACTGCAATGTAAAAGTACAAAAGTATTGGTATAAAAATGTACTTAAAGTACCAAAAGTAGAAAGTACTCATTATGCAAAATGTCTCAATTCACAGGTTTTCAAATGTACAAAAATCTTTTGAAAATAGCAGATCTACAAGCTCACAATGCGTCATGATGCAACGCATTGTGAGCTTGTAGATCTGCTATTTTCAAATGGCCGAAATGTATATAGGGCTGAAGTGCTTAGTGTATGTTTTGTAATAATAATCAAAATCTACAAAGTAACTAGTAACTACATTTTTCAAATAATTGTAGTGGAGTAAAAGTATAATATTTGTCTCTGAGATGTAGTGGAGTAGAAGTAAAAGTATCGAAAATTGGAAATACTCCAGTAAAGTAAAAAATAAAATAAATACAATTGTACTTAAGTACAGCAGGCTTCTTGCGTAAATGTACTTAGTACACCACTGTGTAATGTAATGTAATGTAATGTACTTAGTACACCACTGTGTAATGTAATGTAATGTATTGTACTTAGTACACCACTGTGTAATGTAATGTAATGTAATGTACTTAGTACACCACTGCAGATACCATATGTTTAGACACAGTGAAGTCCCCGGTAGTCAATGTAGCAGAGCAGTGGTTCTCAAACTTTTTCATGTCAAGGACCTCCCAAAATGATATGTATTCGGCCACGGACCCCCATCTCAAAATATGTTGTTCCAGGGACCCCCAGAAGCAAAGGTTTGAGTTACAAATGTTGTGTTTAAAAATATATATATTCAAAGATTTGCTAAATTGTTCAGGATTTTTCTAAAATAGCAGATCTACAAGTTCATAGCGCTAAGAGCGCGGCACATGATCTGCTATTTTTGATCTGCACATGATCAGCTATTTTTGAATAGCCAAAGTATCATTTTATACTTAAAGTGGTTAAAATAATTGTGAGGCTCTATATTAACTCATTTTGCTGGGGACCCCCAGGTATCCTCCCAAGGACCCCTGGCCCTGGGGGTCCCCGGACCCCACTTTGAGAACCAATGTAGCAGAGGACACATCACTGCTGTTCAGCCTTGATTGCCTCTTCATGGTTATATAAATAGAACTGCATAAACATACATTTGTACAAAAGATACAACCACACAATAAAGCTTCAGCGCTTATTTCCACTGTGTGTGTGGGTGTGGGTGTGTGTGTGTGTGTGTGTGTGTGTGTGTGTGTGTGTGTGTGTGTGTGTGTGTGTGTGTGTGTGTGTGTGTGTGTGTGTGTGTGTGTGTGTGTGTGTGTGTGTGTGTGTGTGTGTGTGTGTGTGTGTGTGTGCACACGTGTGTGTGTGTGTGTGTGTGTGTGTGTGTGTGTGTGTGTGCGTGTGTGTGTGTGTGTGTGTGTGTGTGTGTGTGTGTGTGTGTGTGTGTGTGTGACTGTGTGTCAGCTTAAATATTAACCAGCATAGCTATATTGTGAAAGAGAATGTTTCAACATTCACTAGAAACTAACTTCCTGTTTCTCTCTCACTGCACCCAGCAGCAGATATGGAGCAACGCTACATGATGTAGAAATAATGACAGTTAAAACAGTTCAATCAAGCTACTACACTCACCAACCAATAGACTTTGTGAATGGAATATCATAATAAATAATAATTCATTAATGCTAAAAGACTACATTGACGATACAAAACACTCACACATGCCTTCATTACATCCAGACTCAACTACTGCAATAGACTACGGTGTCACCACCAAGGTTCTCAAAAAAACTACAGTACGTACAAATTCTGCCGCCCGCCTGCTCACCAGAACCCGATCCAGGGCCCACATCACTCCTGTCCTCCGTTATGTATTTACTATCAGACAGCTTTTTCATCAATCAAATCACTCACTGTTTGTGAACCGAATAATGGACAAAATAGTTTAAGATCCTGTTTATTCAACAATATAATAAAGCATACTCACATCAGCATGTTGTCATGCCTTCCCTCTGTTCCATTACCACCACCTGATGAAGGTAAAACAAGGAGGTAAGAACAACAACGTATAAACTCATGTAATCGTCACTAGAAGTGTCGTGTCTGTGACCGTAAATCTAATCTTACGTTATGTCACATATTTCCTAACCTCCTCTGATGAAATGAGAGGAAGACAAATAGAGAAGTAACATGATTTTTATTGTTTGGGACAGCACACACTTAAACGTTTAAAAAAAAATAACACCACAAAACAACAGTCTATTAGTATGAGATAAAAGGATCAATCATTGAGTCCAGAAAGCTGAGAGACAGACAGTAGGACAGCTGAGAAGGAGACAGTGTAGGAGAGACAGACAGTAGGACAGCTGAGAAGGAGACAGTGTAAGAGAGACAGTAGGACAGCTGAGAGAGAGACAGTGTAGGAGAGACAGACAGACAGACAGTAGGACAGCTGAGAGAGAGACAGTGTAGGAGAGACAGACAGTAGGACAGCTGAGAAGGAGACAGTGTAAGAGAGACAGTAGGACAGCTGAGAGAGAGACAGTGTAGGAGAGACAGACAGTAGGACAGCTGAGAGAGAGACAGTGTAGGAGAGACAGACAGTAGGACAGCTGAGAGAGAGACAGTGTAGGAGAGACAGACAGTAGGACAGCTAAGAAGGAGACAGTGTAGGAGAGACAGACAGCAGGACAGCTGAGAAAGAGACAGTGTAGGAGAGACAGACAGTAGGACAGCTAAGAAGGAGACAGTGTAGGAGAGACAGACAGCAGGACAGCTGAGAAGGAGACAGTGTAAGAGAGACAGACAGTAGGACAGCTGAGAGAGAGACAGTGTAGGAGAGACAGACAGCAGGACAGCTGAGAAAGAGACAGTGTAGGAGAGACAGACAGTAGGACAGCTGAGAGAGAGACAGTGTAGGAGAGACAGACAGTAGGACAGCTGAGAGAGAGACAGTGTAGGAGAGACAGACAGTAGGACAGCTGAGAGAGAGACAGTGTAGGAGAGACAGACAGTAGGACAGCTGAGAGAGAGACAGTGTAGGAGAGACAGACAGTAGGACAGCTGAGAGAGAGACAGTGTAGGAGAGACAGACAGTAGGACAGCTGAGAGAGAGACAGTGTAGGAGAGACAGACAGTAGGACAGCTGAGAAAGAGACAGTGTAGGAGAGACAGACAGTAGGACAGCTGAGAGAGAGACAGTGTAGGAGAGACAGACAGTAGGACAGCTGAGAGAGAGACAGTGTAGGAGAGACAGACAGTAGGACAGCTGAGAGAGAGACAGTGTAGGAGAGACAGACAGTAGGACAGCTGAGAAAGAGACAGTGTAGGAGAGACAGACAGTAGGACAGCTGAGAGAGAGACAGTGTAGGAGAGACAGACAGTAGGACAGCTGAGAAAGAGACAGTGTAGGAGAGACAGACAGACAGTAAGACAGCTGAGAGGGAGACAGTGTAGGAAAGACAGACAGTAGGACAGCTTTATATGATTCTACATTATCTGCAACTTCAGTTTTATTTCAGACACAGGTTAAAGCTGCACTTTGTAATCTTCATGTCCTTCACAAGATTTGAGCAAGTGCTGACTTTTTTACCACTGACTGAGCTAATAGCACTTTTCAACCAGTAGATGTCCTACCAGATCACATGATCTATGTAAATATCTCAACAGAAGTAAGTATACTGTACATATATATATATGTGTATATATATATATATATTTATGTATATGATATATATATATATATATATATATATATATATATATATATATATATATATATATATATATATATATATATATATATATATATATATATATATATATATATATATATATATATATATATATATATATGTATATTAAGGGTTATTGTATTTTGGACCCAGAAGCAGAACTCAGAAAGCCAGAGAGAAAATCTGTTTTGTTTTCTTCTTCTTCCTTAACACAGTTCCAGAATTTCAATAAAGCAGAGAATGCCATGCAGTTTTCGATTAGTTGTTGTTAGGAAGTTTCACATTCTACAGTAGAGCACAGGTTTGTTTTATTTCAACACTGTTCATGTCTTTATGTTTATGAATTAAACGTAGCCTCTGTATTCCTCTGCTCTTTTTCACAAATTGCACCCTCATTATAAACATTTGAGTCTGACAAATACACTTCCAAATTCAATAATGTTCTGATTGATTTATTTTTCCACAGTCCTATGGGTGGTTATATGGGAGAGAATGCATGTCAAACAGTACAATTAGGCATATTTCACATGTTCTGTGGATGGAAATAAAAAAGAGATTAATTGTAGCATTAACTTTACAGAGAAACACAGCGTCCAATCAGGGTTATTATAGTTAACTAAAACTAACAAAAGAACTAAAAATATAATCCACAAAACATTTTAGTTGCCTGAAATAAAAAATGGAGCTTTACAAAAAACTAAAATCATAATGTTCTTAGTTTTAGTCTTTGTCAATATTTCATACATTAATCATTTAGCGGTGCCCGTTTTAAGCCCTGTTGTCAAAAATGGTCAAAGAGAGTGAAAATATCTACAATGTCACAACGTGTCACAACGTGTCACAACGTGTCACAACGTGTCGCATCATGGCGCGTTGTGAGCTTGTAGATCTGCTATTTTCACTACTCAATCCCGGGCTGGCTTGAGTGATCGGTACTGTTGCGGCGGGGTAAGATGGCATGGTCTTCTGTGTTGACGCTGGAAGACTGTCCAGGACGTCTGCCGTGTAGCTCCGAGCCTCCGAGTGAAGATTCTGCCGTGGAGTTCAGCAACTACAAATTTAGCAAAGAAATGTGCAGCAGGTGAGATGAGCTCTATGTGCACCCATTTGTTACATATGTAGCCGTATTTGACATACTTATGCTGTTTGACCAATAATGATTGTATTTCACACCCTGACACTGTAAAAAAAAATATTAAGGCCTCTAACACATTTTTTCCCAGCAGATCATTCGGCAATACCACACATGCAATTCTCAAAATTGTTCCAGGTTTATTTGTACTTTCAGGCTTGCACTATCAATTTCAGCCAAAGTTATTGTGGACCAATCACAACTTGTCTCATCCTCTATATAACCGGGCTGTTGTTCATTAGTAGTGTGTCGCTTTTGCATCTAGGCATGTCTATGCTTGGGCATGCTGTCTCTTTCTGTCTGACCTATGTTTGACCTTTATGACAAGGGTAGGCAAGGTAAGCTTGGGGAGGCTACATACTTGCACACATGTAGGTTAACTATGTTGTCTAGACACATTAGGTAAGGGTATACAGGTATACATGCCAATGATGTCTTTTGTTAGTGTAGTGATAGTGTACTGTAGTTAAGTTGGATTTGTTTTGGTTATTCTTATTTTGTGTTATTTAGTTTGTTTTGTAACAACTGGCATTGCCCTGCCTCCCTCTATCTTGGTCATTTTTTAATGAATCCTTTGTTAAAAATTCTTTGCACCTTACCACCGTGTTTTGTTATTCCCTCTGCCCGAGACTCTTATCAGGGTCTGTCGTAACACTCGGTTTAAACTTGCGGTAGATAACGGCATTTTACTTTTTTTTTTAATTCCAATTCCTCACCTGGTCATTTGCATCTCCGGAGCATGTCCCATGCTCCATCAACCGCTGTCTCTCAGCCTGCATGTCTCTCAGCTCATACTCATTCTTTTCCAGGTCCCTTTCCATTTCTTCAATCTTTACCAGAAGGTCCAGCATTTCCTGCGGTTCATTCTTCAAGTCGGACCGACTTCCTTCCACTGACACATAGCACAACAATGAAAAAACATAATGTGGCTAAGTACAACAGAAAAAATCACATATAGTGAGATAAAAGTATGCAATACGAAGGGGTTGCGATGCGAGGGTGCAGACTGCTGACACCAACTCAGGAGTCCTGGATCATCGCCCTCCATTCCTTCAACCATTATAAAATGTAAGTGTGAATGTAAAGAGTAAGTAAATATAGGAAGATTAGAAAGCTATGAAGCTGGACCACAGAAGTACACATGCAGGGACCCCCATGGTCCTTGAGGGGGTACCAGGGGGTCCCCCAAAATTAGGAACAGTTAAAACACTTAAGCCCTATTTCAAAAATAGCTAAAATAGCCAATCTACAATGTACATGCGTCACATCGCGACTCGTTGTGAGCTTACGGTAGCCTATATCTGTTATTTTAGCTTTTTTATTATTGTTTGCCTATGACATGCAC
The DNA here is from genome assembly GCF_963280865.1 of Gymnoscopelus braueri. Taxonomy (NCBI): domain Eukaryota; kingdom Metazoa; phylum Chordata; class Actinopteri; order Myctophiformes; family Myctophidae; genus Gymnoscopelus; species Gymnoscopelus braueri. Next base: position 2,539,853 of record NC_137615.1, read on the forward strand.
AAGGTTGCCAGGTTGGAACTGGTTAATTTCACTAGCTAGAAAGTCCAATGAGAATGTATAAGAATGACTAGTATGACTAATCTAACAACTAAGATAGTTAGATAACTTCATCCCGTGGGGGAAATTCAGGCGCCAGAGACAGCACAGCAGTAAAAGTTACAGATACAGGGCATGAGAAGTACAGTAGGTACAGAAGAGTAACATTACAATAAAGACATAATCAATTATTAATCAAAGTATATAGATTGTATCCAGTATCCACCCTATACAATCATCCTGCCTGATGCAGAACATGAAAGCTAGTAGCAACGTTACGCTAGTTTTGACATCAGCACAAACCACAGGTAACGTTACAGATCACAATAGAGTGGATTCTCTTATGGGGGTCCCTGGGCCTAATCTTTTCAGATGGAGGTCCACGTCTTAATAAATATAAATTTGGGGGTCTTTGACATGAAAATGTTTGAGAACCACTGACTTAGTTAAACCAATGATCCTACAATGTATGACATAGAGGTCTAGGTTAAGGTCCTGCACGTCACAAACCTCCTTCCACTACATTTGGAGAAAAAAAAAGGTTAGACGAATATTGAAAAAATACATAAACATAAATAGATTGCAGATATGAGATTATGTCATTTAACAATGCTTTGAGAGTAATGAACTCGTATAGCGTTTTGAAACGGCATGTATAGACTCACTAGATGGAGGGAGCCGATCATTGCTGTGAATCATCCGCAGTTTCTGGTCTTCCTCTGCTGTCAGTCCACGCTCTGCAACACATTTAGCCATATATTAGAAACTAAATTATGGAAAAACATTTACTCTTTTAATTATTTTTAGAAAATTAAGTTTACTGACTACAAGATCACAATATGTTGGAAAGAGTTTAATAATGGATAGTTAACCTAAGTGGAGGCCTGTACTGGCCTAAGATTTAGGACCTACTGTAGCGTGGCCCTGGCCCTAGACATTCAGGCCTGTCTAACCCTAAAGATGATGATGATTCTCGGCCCAAGCCCGAACTGAGCCCGACATTGTGTGTTGTATTAAAGTTGTTATGTTGACGGTAGATTCAACAGGAAAGCATTATAACAGAATTTGACATTGGTTGATAAATGACGGCAAGTGTCTGACTGTCTGTAGCCAAAATTCTCACACACACACACACTTCTGTCTCTCTACCCTCTGCAACATCACAAGACCTATTTAGAATAGAACAAAGTAGAGGACTATGATCTGACATTGGATGAACTTACTTCACAATACTTCTAGTTTGAAAGAAATATTGATTACTAACTTGTTCGAGGAATAGTCCAACTTCTCTGTAGTTTTCTCCTCTGCTCCTGGGGGGGATGATCCTATTTAGCTAGATACTTACACTTACTGTATATATACTCTATTAAATTGCATTATATACAGTTCAGTCCAATTCCTCACCTGGTCATTTGTATCTCCGGAGCATGTCCCATTCCGTTGTTCCATCAAGCACTGTCTTTCAGCCTCCCTTTCAGCCTCCCTTTCAGCCTCCCGATACTGTTATTTTAACAAAAGAACAATGACTGAACTTGATGATCATTTTAATTTGACACATTAAATATAATATGGTTGTATTACTAGTTTTATTCCTTTACGCTCATTATCCTTTTTTTTAAAGCTATAGCTACTGTATAAATAACTTTGTACAACAGTAGTAGCAGATACTTGAAACGTTTCAGTCTTTACCACAAGCCATGCCAGCGAATGTTGCGGCTTTTCCAGCTGTACCCGTATCCTTGCTTCGTACATTTCCTCCGGTTCCTTCTCCAAGTCGGACCGACTTCCTGCCACTGACACATAACACAACAATGAAAGACCATAATTTGGCCAAGTACAACAGAAACATTATATATAGTGAGATAAAAGTATGCGATAAGAAGCGGATGCGATGCGAGGGTGCAGACGGCCGACACCAACTCAGGAGTCCTGGATCATCGCCCTCCATTCCTTCAACCATTATAAAATGTAAGCGTGTAAGAGTAAAGAGTGTAGGAAGATTATAAAGCTATGAAGCTGGACCACAGAAGTACACATGCAATACTCAGTTGTACCACTTAGTTCAGTGGTTCCCGGGACCCCCATGGTCCTTGAGGGGGTACCAGGGGGTCCCCCAAAATTAGGAATAGTTACATTACATTACAGTCATTTAGCAGACGCTTTTATCCAAAGCAAATTACAATAAGTGCAACATAGGTACAGTAGGGAAGAAAACTACTAATCACCAGAAGTCTTAAGTGCATTCTCTTCTAAAACAAGCAACTAAGAGTATACCTAGCGGCTAGCGCTAAGGTAAAAGTGCATTATATCAGCTACCTACTTTCTTAAACAGATATACAAATAGGAAAATCAAATGAGCAAGAGATAAAACAAATAAGTGTATCGAATAAACAAGATCCAATAAGACAAGAGCTCGTACAACTAATTGACAACAAGAAGGCAAGGCAAAGGGGAAGGGTAGTGTTAAAACACTTAAAGGGTTAGTTCAGATTTTTTTAGTATTTTCTGTAGGAAATACTTACCATTAATGTAGTGGTTGCAAAGGTATTAATTGATTGCCCAAGTCCCGTGGTCCGAGTTCTGGTCCGGTTCTGATGAATATGAAGTAGTTCCGGTAGATTAGTAGATTTGGTGGGGGCCACTCATTAAAAATAAATTAATAAAAAAAACTAGCATCATTTGTATTGTTGACCTATTTCTATCATATAGAGCAGGTTTCGTTCAATTTCGACCCCTCTGTCACATGGTACTAATGTTTGTGTTCAGAATCACTGCGCCGCGGCAGCCTACTCACTCACAAAATGTATGACACAAAAAATACCATTTCTGCAGTTCAATAATGGTTCAGTGATAGATTCCAGAATCGTGCGGAATACAATTAAAGTCTCTATTAGAAGTGAATAATCTAATATCTCTTTTGAGCAAATCTCATGCTCATACCAAGTTATGTGATGAGGCAGATTGTGAGGCTTTTGATAGAGCTTTACAACTTAATTATAATGAGAGCATACTAAGTAGTCAGCTAAATTAACTAATGTGTTGTCCCCTCTAATACTTAATAATTTCATTCTTCTATATATCTTCTCTCCACTGGAGTCATCTTTAACCACATAAAGAGATTTAAGCTGTTTTAATAACAACTCTATATCAACACCTTAGCTGGACAATACATTTGACATTAAATCATGTTCAGTCTTGAATACATGCACAGAACAAAAGAACAGGCAGGTTGAAGATAATCTGTGTTTATACAATGTATAAACTAGTCTATATTATGGACTAGACTATGTTTTCTTTCTTCTTCTTTTTTTTACTTTAGAGTAGCCAATTATTTTTTACCCTTTTTTCTCCCCAATTTAGTCGTTATGTCAATTCATTCCCGGCTTCCCTCCCCCGAACATGGGCCAATTGTGTTTGTGTAGACACTCAACATTGGGCAGGGACTTTACCACTGCACCACCCGACCCGATGTTTTCACCCGTGTTCGTCCATCTGTGCGTGCACGCATCTCCGAGTCAAGAGTTGTGGTTTCCGTTAAGGTTAACAAGTATTCACCTAAAAGTACTCAGTACTTTAGAACCTTCCTGGAAATGTACTCGAGTAAAAGTAAAATATTTGTCTTGGAAATGTACTCGAGTAAGAGTAATAAGTATTAAACAAATCTAATACTCAAGTAAAGTACTGATCCTCAGAATCTGTACTTAAAGGTAGGGTAAGATTTACTTTGGTTAAAATAAGTGTTAAATAGCTCTATATTGTGATAGTAATCATTGCTATAGAGTGTTTGTTGAGTAAAAGGAGTCTCCCATGTCTCTCCAGCTCTTTATTTAACAGAAAATACAGAAATTTTCAGTACATTTAGCCTGATTGGCTTAAATGTTGTCACCTACCTGAAAATGTACTATATTGTGTTTACCAAAGAGCTGGAGAGACCCCTGTGACCGAACAAACACTCTTTAGCAATGATTACTATCACAATATAGTACTTTAACCTTTTTAACACAAAAATAATAATTACCAAAAATATCACTTACCCTACCTTTAAGTACAGTACTCAAGTACATTTACTCCGTTACTGTCCACCACTGCGCGCGCGCGCACACACACACACACACACACACACACACACACACACACACACACACACACACACACACACACACACACACACACAGAGCACAACTCAAGTCTCAACAAGCAGTGTCTTCACCAGGTTCAGTGTTCATTTTGTTTGAACGTTTTCACAAGTATATGATATGATATGAACGTGTGGGACATGAACACACTCACACACATATGGTAAATAATGACAGCAGAGCACAGCTCAGCACAAATATAAAAACAGTCTCACACACAAACTAGAAATTATTTGCACAAACACACCTTGCCTGCATAAAGGCAAGCACACTGTTGAGGAAGCTCTAAAAATATGAATCTTCCTGCTTGCAATGTTGCCAAACTTGTATTGTGTTTAAGTGTAACAATAACAACATTGAACCTTGCACGCTCACACACGAGCACGCTCACACACACACACACACACACACACACACACACACACACACACACACACACGCGCGCGCGCACACACACACACACACACACACACACACACACACACACACACACACACACACACACACACACACACACACACACACACACACACACACACACACACACACACACACACACACACGTACCCACTCATTCAACTGCACACAGGGTACCTGTTGTTTGTCATGTCTTATGTTTGATTACTATGTTTAACTTACTACTTGCTTATTATTTTAGGTGAGAACCTTGTAACCTTGAACCTTGCCCTTTATGGGTTTCCTTTCTCACCTCCACTTATTTCTGTCTTTTAATAATGTTTCCTTTGTTTCCTTTCACTACGAAGAGAAACATAGACATCGCTCCAGTTTGGTTAAAGGGCTGCTTACCAGAGTTCAGGTATTTTTCGAAGAACCGCTGGGGTCTCATTAAGGTCCCGACGCCCCTCATCAAGTACTCGGGTCATCCTCAATTACTAGAAGGTTTGGGACTTCAGAGGATGAACTAATTCAGGGAGTGTGTCAAAATAAATAACAATTTCAGATTATTTAGTTACATCAATTAAATCCCAGCAATTTAGGATATGGTTAAATTAATTTACAAACAAGAATCAAACCTCTCAAACCAATTTCATGCAACTACAATATTTAAACTGTATAGCCAGAACCCCACAATATATGGGTATATGGGACCAACAATAATTGTTAAAGGGATAGTTCACCCCCAAACTGACTTTTTTCTTATCGATTAGTCACCAATTATTGGCTTAGGAATGCGACAAAAAAATGTAATATCCATGAATTCAAGTCTCCATGGGGTGACTAATCGATAGCAAAAAAGTAAGCGAATCTCAAAAGTATAGTTCAACCAATATGAGTATACGTATATAATTCAGTCATGCTTGAAAAATGCTTTTGAAAGTCTGTTTTCCTCACATTTCAGACAAATCATTATCTGAAAATGTATTTTAGATGAAGATATAATAATAACGAGAAGTAGTCTAAAGTCGGGGTTCTCGAACCTCCGGTCATCAAATTATTGGCTCAGGAATGCGACAAAAACAAAACAATCTCCATGAATTCAAGGCTTCATGGGGTGTGTTGATAGAAAATAAGTAATTTTTTAGGTGAACTACTCCTTTACGCGTTGTTGAGCTTATGTATCTGCTATTTTCACTATTACATTTATTGTGAATGTGCTCTTACACATACTGGCTGGAACTCACGGGTGCAGACAATAAAGTGTGTGTGTGCGTGTGCGCGCGTGTGTGTACCAATAACTTGGTTGGTCTAGAAATGTTCAAAATGTGTCATTTAATGACATACCAGAATGATGTTTTACTTAAAAAAGAGTTGAAGCATGACCTTACCTTGAGATGCGACAAGGCAACAGAGTGGAATTAACAGAATTAGACTTTTCATCTTTTCAAGCGCTGATCAGTTTAAAACAAATAAATCCAACGTAGGCTGTCTGTCTGCATACAACCTTTTCCACCAAAGGCTTGACGGGGATAATGACTTCACACTATGTGCTCAAGCCTCTAATATCAATTTTAGCTAATAGAAATTCAGCAATGGCTCTTATATAGCCTGTCATTTGTTTCTAGGCAGAGAAACGCATTGACTTTTAATGTCATAACCAAAATGATCAGTATCAGTTTGATTGTGTTGACACCATTCATTAATGTTGAGGTGCTGAGTATTAGTCAGTATTTTATTTATTTATTGCTGGGTCTGTTTGAACAGAAAAAGTACAGAAAACAACAGTACATTAGTAATAACTCAAGGTACAAAGAACAATGTATAAACAATATTCAATGTACATGATGTATAATAATATATATAATAACGAAAAAGTAAGCGAATCTCAAAAGTATAGTTCAACCAATATGAGTATACGTATATAATTCAGTCATGCTTGAAAAATGCTTTTGAAAGTCTGTTTTCCTCACATTTCAGACAAATCATTATCTGAAAATGTATTTTAGATGAAGATATAATAATAACGAGAAGTAGTCTAAAGTCGGGGTTCTCGAACCTCCGGTCATCAAATTATTGGCTCAGGAATGCGACAAAAACAAAACAATAATGATAATTGGAAGTAACCGTACCACTGCACTATGAACAAATTAATTAATGCAGCATCACATGTAGGCTATTCTCACCAAAGGTAGCAGTTTTACAATCACAAAGCAGCATGTACATCCATACATACATCCATTCAGTACATATACATCAGGGACGTGCTGGCCACTGGGAAATTCGGGAAAATTTCAGAACGGCCGCGCCATTTACGGGCCGCCAGACGGCCGGTGGGCCACCCAAAAAAAAAAAAAAGAAAGAAGTTTTTTTTTTTTCTTTTTTTTTTTTTTATAAAACATTTTTTTTGCTCCCGTTTTAGGATTATTACGGTAATTTCCGGGTCGCGCGGCCCAATTATTAGTTACATTACTGTTGGGCTGGGACGTTTATCAGCAGTGGCGCAATTTACATAGGGTTGCTGGGTTAAAACGCAGCAACCCCCCCCCCCCCCCGTTGACAAAACAAAACGGTGGGCCGCTTCGGATAATCCCAGAGCTGAATTTTGGTCCCAGCACGCCCCTGATATACATATACATATACATTATACAGTATATGCTAATACTGTATGTGAATGTATATACTGCTATCCTCTGTGTGAGCTCATGTAATGTGTACTCATTACAAGTGCAGTTTATTTATTCATACATTCTGTCTCTCTCTCTCTCTCTCTCTCTCTCTCTCTCTCTCTCTCTCTCTCTCTCTCTCTCTCAGCTGTTATATGTTTGGGTGGAACTCCTAGGCCAATGTAGCCATGATTGGGCCACTAGGCCGGTATAGAGCATCGCAGTTCCCGCCCACTTCCTGGTTTTTCATGGTGCCGGAAGGAACAACTCAATGCATTTTTCCCATTGACATTTCCAAAAATATTTGTATCTATTAATTTAAGCCTCGAATCAAGCCATCATGACATGACATGAATCATGACCATAAAACGTTTGATTCTGTGATTATTATTTTTTTAAACGGCAAAACAAAGGGTATTTATTAAATATAGTATATCATATAATTAAATATAAAATAAAAAAAAAGCACAGAAAAAAACGTTTTATGGTCATGATTCATGTCATGTCATGATGGCTTGATTCGAGGCTTAAATTAATAGATATAAATATTTTTGGAAATGTCAATGGAAAAATGCATTGAGTTGTTCCTTCCGGCACCACGAAAAACCAGGAAGTGGGCGGGAACTGCGATGCTCTATTCAGATGATAGACAAGCCAGTGGGCCAATCACGTGATGTATCTCAGTAAGGAGTCGAGCAGCAGTGTTCTGAATCACCTGCAGTAGTCTGATGTTTTTTTTTAGGGAGACCTGTAAAGACACTCCTCTTCAAGTAGGATGGTCCTCTAAAAAGAAATCTGTATAAATAACGATTTAATATTTAATGAGCACTCACCAGGCGCTCGGGTGGGGCAGTGGTAAAGTCCCTGCCCATCAACACGGAGGTTGTGGGTTCCAATCCATCGTAGTGCATCCGGTTTTCTCGAACGTCTATGCGAACACATTCGACCCGTGTTCGGGGAGGGAAGCTGTGCGTGTGTGTGTGTGTGTGTGTGTGTGCGCCTTTATGTACTCCAAGCTCATTATTATTATTGCACTCAGTGGTGGAAAGTAACTATAACTACTATAGTCACTCTGGCTAAGAGTGATGGTGACTATACTGTATAGCTGGAAAACAAACATTGAAATGATTCACAGTTCTATGCTGTTTGTTTGTTTGTTTGTTTGTTTGTTTGTTTGTTTGTTTGTTTGTTTGTTTATTATCACTTACAAAAACATTTAAAAATGATACACAAAGATTGGGTGAAAATGTGAAGGAGAATGCCTAAAAACCCTCCAGGGGCTTGAGAAGTGGCATTCTCCGAGAATATTTGTACATTCATAGGATAAAATTTATATCAATGTGGAATATACACATCCATTACAGTTTAAACACTAATAGACATGTCATGCAGATGAAGAAACAGAACGGAAAAGATAGACCAATATGGACACTGTTACAAAAGAAATTAAATAATAATCAGCAAAAACATATTGCAACAATAAAAGTCAGGGGAACCAAAACGTAAACCTCTAGGGAAAATGTTATTATATTATATTAGGCAGACCATATGGAAAGTATTTGGTTGTTAAGAGAAGCGATTTTAGATAGAACCTTCTTAAATTGGTGAGAAGACAACTTCCATAGATGTAATGGCAGAGAATTCCATATTTTTGACCCTCTGAAGCCTATATTAAACTGGGTTTGAGAGGTACGGGCCTTTGGGGGTCTAAGGTTATTTGAGCTACGTGTTGGGTAATTATGAACCTGAAAATTATACTCAAATATATGATGAAAAAAGGAGGGAAGGGTTCTCCCCAATGAGCCATGGTTCAGACAAAAAAAGAAGAAGGAAAGACATGCCTCATGCCACCAAAGCATGGTTCAATAATGTCTCACAAATCTCCTCACAAAATTAGCTGATCGTAAAATGACCAACAGTAGGTCGAGAAAAATATGACAGGGGCCCTATAGCTTGTCTGAAGCCCTGAAGCAGCAACTGTTGTAAATGCAATAATAGCCTTTTGGAATTGGCTCCAAACTAAAGTCTTTGATACCAGCCGATAAAAGAGTTAACATGAATGTTAGTTAGTTATAGCTGTTAGTTTATTGTGCATATGAGTGAGTGTTTGCACGTGTGCATGTGTGTGCGCACTTGTGTTTTTGTAGGGGAGTGAGCCTTCCTGCATACTCCAGCACCATAAGGTAGGGTAGGTAGGTAGGTAGGTAGGTACTAGGTACTTTATTCATCCCGAGGGGAAATTAAGGTGTTACAGCAACTCTCATAGAGACATCAATAAAAACACATTATAGTAATAAAAAACATCTAAAATAGGCATCTAAGCATAGTCAACCTACAATATTAAAAAATTGACAATTCACAGACCAAACACTACTAAAGAGTCCGATGGCTTGCATCCCACATCCCTCATCCTAAACAGCCTAAACAGCCTGATCAGCCTGATCAAGCCAACCAGATGTGGAGTTGTACAGTCTTATTGCTGTAGGCAGAAAGATCTCCTATAGCGCTCCTTCTTGCAACTTAGGTGTTTCAGTCTGTTGCTAAAGGAGCTTTTTCTGGCCTTTCACAGTGTCATGTAGGGGGTGGGAGGGATAATTGAATTCATGTAAAGCCACACATCATGTCTGTGCAATAATTGAGCATGAAGTGTGTCCTCCTCCATAGATATGATATAATGTTGCTGTCATGTCAGACAGGGACCTTGTATCTCCATGTATCAACTCTTTTTCCCCCCATAAATGAATGCCCTACTTTGTCGTACAACAGTGTTGAGCAAAAGTAGTGAAAACAGCCGATTGCAGTTGGAGAAATCAGAGAAGTCCTGGATTTCAGCTTTACATACGGCTAAAATAAATTGGTGAACACAGAAAGGACCCGTGGGAAGATCTAGAATTAAAATACAGATTAACCACCGGTAAATCACCGAGGGCGATTTGGTGACTGGGGTGTGGTTTAATAGCTATGACAGCGTACAGAGGTCAGACCCATAGAGAGAGAGAGAGTTGTGACACTAGCGTTCACTTCTTCGGGCCAGGTCTTCCACATAGCCGTCTATTGGTGAATAGTGACAAAGCCCTAAACCGGAAATTCATGGAATGCATTGAAGTCTACGGCTCCTTGTAACTATTTCCAGTTTACATGAACCACGTGACCTGTGCTGTTTCTGCCCCCTCATTGGCGCAACTCTCTAACACAAGGCTCTGACAGAGGTAAGGGGGAAACTGAAGCAGTGACACTCCCTGCTCTGTTGAACAGAGCAACAGAGACGCTAGCAGGAGCAAGAGAGGCGAACAAGTCACCTTCACTTCGTCAGCTTGCTTCTTCTGAGTATTCAAGACATGGATAGGATGGGTGTAAACTGGATGGTATGGAGGTGGTGGCGGAGGGGTGAGACCTGGGTATCTATCTGTCTGTCTATCTGTCTGTCTGTCTGTCTGTCTGTCTGTCTGTCTATCAATCACTCCACATAAGCTCTTTGGGTGCAGTCCTTTACAGTCACTCCTTGGCCTTTTACATCACAGTGATGGTGTTTTTGCTCTTTCTCCTTGTACTGCTGCAGCCTGGTGGCCAGAGAAAAACATTGTCACTGTTAACCACTAGACTCAGAGGGAATCCCCCGTGGCCGGGGGAGAGGCTCTGAGCCACTCTGATACACACACATACGTGGCAATAAAAAAAATATCAATTCAGCAAAGAATAATAGCTAAATCCAATAGAATGTCTTCTCTGCAAGAGAATAACACTCGTTAGCAAGAGGCTGTACAAACTAAAAACCTTGTGGTCTGTCGCAATGAAATTGAAGCCTGTCTCACCAGCAGCTTCTGTGAAGTGGAGTCTGTAAATGGTGCATTTATATAGCGCTTTTATCCAAAGCGCTTTACATAGATTGTGCATTACATTCACCCACACATTCATACACCGATGGCGGAGGAAACCATGCAAAGCACCAACCTGCTCATCGGGAGCAATTAGGGGTTCAGCGTCTTGCTCAAGGACACTTCGACACTAACTCTGGGGGAGCGCCCCAGCCCGGGATCGAACTGGGAACCTTGCGGTTTCCAGTTCACTCTACCCGGCCACTCTACCCCTGAGCCACTGCTGCCCCGGTGGAGTCTGTGAGGTGAGTTTTCAGACCGTGATGGAATATGAGTCAATCTGCAGTCCTGACCGGGGCAGGTCAGAGGTCACAGAGCTTGGGGAACCAGTAAGGAGAAGAAACTGTGATTTCACATCCCTGCTGCTGTTCTTATGCACCGTACGTGTATTTCACTTTTATATATATTTGATTTAACCCTCGTAGGGTCTTCGTGTTTTAGTCACACCCAGGGCCTTCGGGTCACTTTGACCCGAAGGCCCTGGGTGAAAATTTTCATTTTCATGAAAATGAAAATTTTCATTTTCATATCACATGTTTAGTACAGTAAATAAGGCAAATAGAAGAAGTTTCATAGAGAACAAAAATGTTTTACATACTTTTAATTCATGTTGAAAATGTTAAACCGGGTTAAAAGGACCCGAGGACCCTACGAGGGTTGTACCTTCCTGTAATTGTTGTGCCGTGTTCCTTTGCTCTCTGTTGTCTCTTCTCTATTCTAACTCTTCCTGTAACTGTAATGTTGAGAGCTCGCACAACAAGGAATTTCACTGACATTGATTTTCTCTCTCTCTCTCTCTCTCTCTCTCTCTCTCTCACGCAAGCGCGGCACACACACACACACACACACACACACACACACACACACACACACACACACACACACACACACACACACACACACACACACTGAGCACACACAGGTTCTCATAACAGCAGGGTTGTTATGTCCTCCTATCTCTCTATTGTGAGAAACACGCAGATGCACTGGAGTCAAAACACTGTTTGGTTCCTCTGGTCTGGACACACCTATCTGTTCCTAAACGCATTGACATGCTGAGGGTTCATTTCAACAGTAACACTGAGAGGATACATTACTCCAAAAGTACATACACAGGGCTACCATGTAACACGCAACAAATATGGGGCGGCAGTGGCTCAGGGGTAGAGTGTCCAGATGGGAACTGGAAGGTTATGCTTTGGATAAAAGCGCACCATTTACCTGCCATTTTATATGGTTTTACAAAATCCTACCGTTTTCATTGCTTTTCAACAGCGAGTTGGGGTTCTCATCTTAAACAAGCTCAGTGCTTAATGAGTCTTCCAGTTTAGTAGACCTTGTATTGTGAATTTGTACTTCCATGTACTGTGATTCTCATGTCTTACTAAATAAAAGTACATCAATCAATCAATCGAGGTGAGGGTGGGGAGCTGCTGCCGACACATTTCGGCAACAATCTAGAGCTATATTTCACTACTGTTTTACTTTTTTGTCTTTTTCCCCAGGTGTTTGATCTCTCCCTCCAGCTTGGTACCCTGGGTCTGAAGACCCTAAAAAGCCTGTGCATTAAGACAGGCCTGGAAAACAGCCATAACATTCTGAACAAGCTGGTGAAGAAAGCTGCTCTGTTGTTACACTGGAGGAGGAGGAGGAGGAGGAGGAGGAGGAGGAGGAGGAGGTGGTGGTAAGTGGTAAGAGGAATGAGGAAGTAGCTGGAGGCTAATCTGGCCGACCCCCCCCCCCCCCCCTCCAGCAACAGACAATGGGATAGTTTAACCACAGAAGATTCATCCTCACAAACAACTGGCTCAGTCCTTTGTGCAGGTAGCCATGAGATGTATCAATGCCCAATGTCTCACGATTAAAATGTCATTTTTTAAAATTATTATTTCAAAAGATTTTAAAAAAAAAAGAAAGAAAAAAAAATCTGGAAAAAAACCCAAATCTTATACTGAAGAATTTCAGAAATGTTAAGAAAAAATAATAAGATAAAAATATTTAAGAAATAGTGAAAATAGCCGATGTACAAGCTCAACAATGCCTCACTCACACCGTGATGCATTGTGAGCTTGTATTCAAAACGTTTAGAAAAGTTATTTAAAATGTTTTTATTTTATTTTATCAATATCTTTCTAATAGTGCTTGGGTAGTTAATTCATTAGATTGTCTTGTGCTGCTCATGGGGGCGGGGCAGGGGCCAGGGGGCGGGGCGGGGGTCTTCAGGCAGCCATTTCCATCCATGCCGCTTCTCTCTCGCTTTCTCACCGGAGATCCCATAGCCCAGAGGGCCACTCAGCCCGCTGTGACTGGCTGGTAAGGTTGTCATGGCAACCACCTGAAATCACGAGCTCACCATTTATTTTATTTTTACTGTTCAGAGTTCATCATGTCATATTCTTATGATTTAAATGTATTATTAAATTAACGGTATATAAGCTAATCACTATCACTGACATTGACACTAATATCTCAGATTTTGTTAATAAATGATCTATTGTTGTCCTTTGCGAGGAGTATAATACATTTTTGGGGGTTTGTTTTATTGTTATTCTGTTTATAAGAATAATGAGAATATCTGGAGCCCGCCTAACTATATCCGCTCATTTCCACCGCACACACACATGCACGCAAACATTCCGTTTCCGTATCCGCTCTAGACCGGATGCGCAAACAACCTACGAGGCGGAACCTGACCCACTTCATTCGGCACACGGTCCCCAAAACAACCAATCACAGCACAGCCCATCGTTTGGAGGGAGCTCAAGCAGCCAATCGCAGCGCTCGGTGTCCTTCCGGGCTATGGGATCAGGGTTTTAGCTAGGTTTTTGTTGTGTCTGTTCTGTCCACAGCAGCGCGAGCGCGGTTCTTCTTCAGTCCATTGGTCTATTGGTTCCACATCAAACAGCCTGGCTCTGGGTTCTGCTGGTTCTGCTCTCCGTTCTTCTGGTACAAAGCAGAAGGTTCTGGAACCAACGGTCCTCTGTCTCCATCCAGCTGTTTGTTTCATATTAAAGGTGAGCTTCATGCTGTGTTTGTGTGTGTTAGCTGCTAACAGGCTAACAGGCTAACGGCCATGTTGCTTCCTGCAGGATGCATGTGTGTGTGTGTGTGTGTGTGTGTGTGTGTGTGTGTGTGTGTGTGTGTGTGTGTGTGTGTGTGTGTGTGTGTGTGTGTGTGTGGACGATATGTAAACTATAGATTATTGATCTGTAAGACATTATTATATAGATTTTATCGAATAACAGAGAAGCAAGTTCTCTCATGTGTATTGTATGTGTTTTTGTCTACATGCTATGGATGGATCCTGAACTGATGCATTGATCAGATCTGTAGACCCTCATGCTATGGATGGATCCTGAACTGATGCTTTGATCAGATCTGTAGACCCTCGTTGGTCTGAAAAGATGTTAATGTGCACGAGCCGTGCGTGAGGGAAGAGTAGAGTTGTGTATCTAGTGTTTACTAGTAGAGTGATGTTAATAATCATATTTATGCATTCTGCCTTTTGTCTGTAACTGTAAGGTTTGTTATTCAATATTCAGCCAGTTCTAGTTAAATTAAACTCCTATGGTTTTTTACCTGTGAGGAACCCCTCCCCCCTCTCTCTCTCCAAGGACCCCCGGGGGTCCCTGGACCCCCTACTGTTCAGCTCTGGGCAATGATTTTAGTCTTTTACTGTAATATGTTTGTTGTTGGTTGATATTGGAGTGAAACAAATAAATGCATATTTTGTGGTTTATAATGATAAAGAAAGTTACAAGTGGCATAAATTCCATCTATAATAATAACAGTAATAATAATAATTATAATAATGATGATGCATTTTATTTATAAAGCATTTAACAATCCTGTGACTCTCAGAGTGCTACAGGGGGTTAAAAGCAAAGTAAAGGCATACAAACCAAAACGATGACATAGGACCCGACTAGGCTAGACTGAAGGGTCAAATTAAGACCTGAAGCCCATTCTACAGATGTCTTCTAAATCCCAACAGTTTTCTGAAAATACTAATGTTTCTATATCAGTGGTTGCTCAAACTCTTTCATGTCAAGGACCCCCAAAATGATATGTATTTGGCCGCCGACCCCCTTTTCAAAATACTTTGTTCCAGGGACCCCCAGAAGCAAAGATTTGAGTTAAAAATGTTCGCTTTAAAACAATATGTATTCAAGGATTTGCAGATATTTTCACACTTTTAAAAAATAGCAGATCTACAAGCTCATAGCGCGGCACTCGGTGCCGCGCTATGAGCTTGTAGATCTGCTATTTTTGAATAGCCAAGGTGTAAAATAATGCTTCAATAATGGGAGGGAAAAGTCTTTTATAAAGTGAATATAATGATTCTCATTCATTGTGTTCACATGGATCCCTGATCGTCTCCATTCATTCAGTTTGGCCGCTGAGGCAAAAAAAACTCCGCTAGGCGGCCTGTGGGTCTCAAACCTTTTCATATCAAGGACCCCCAAATTAAATGAATGTATTTGAGCCCATCTGAAAATACTTTGTGCCAGGGTCCCCGCCCCCCCCCCCATACAAGATTTGTGTTGTTAAAACGTGTTCAATTTATGTTCAAGATGTTTTGAAAATAGCAGATCTACAAGCTCGTCAACACGTCAGCCAATGTGTATATATAGGGTTAGAGTGGCTCAACTGGTTTTAAGTGACCTAGTGCAGTGGTTTTCAACCTTTTTCATGCCAAGGACCCCTAAATTGATATACGTTTGGCCACGGACCCCCATCTGAAAATGTTTTGTGCCAGGGACCCCCCAGAAGCACAGATTTGAGTTAAAAATGTTCTCTTTGAAAAATTAATATATTCAAAGATTTGCACACATTTTCAAGATTTCAAAAATAGCAGATCTACAAGCTCAAAGCGCGGCACTCGGTGCCGCGCTTTGAGCTTGTAGATCTGCTATTTTTTAATAGCCAAAGCTAAGTGGTTAAAGTGATTGTGACGCTATGTTAACTCATTTTGCTGGGGACCCCCTGGTAGCCCCCTCAAGGAACACTGGTGGTCCCCGGACCACTGGTTGAGAACCAGTGACCTAGTGGGATCGGGGGGACGAAGCAGCTGGGATATATAGGGTGTTGCCAGCCCATTGTGGGCTTTAAAAACACATGGTAACATTTAAAGAAATCTAACATGATGGACATTTCATTGTGAGGAAGGCCATCAGGCCCAAACGTCAACAAATATAATCACTGCATATTGGTGCTGTCGAGTGGAGAGCTTTTATGTCAAAAACTAACTGTGTTCCAATGTAGTTATTATTATTATTATTATTATTATTATTATTACCTGTTGTTATTATTGAGTCACAAGCTC
Organism: Gymnoscopelus braueri; assembly: GCF_963280865.1. NCBI lineage: Eukaryota > Metazoa > Chordata > Actinopteri > Myctophiformes > Myctophidae > Gymnoscopelus > Gymnoscopelus braueri. The sequence goes on from NC_137615.1 coordinate 2,556,288, forward strand.
TGGTTAATACTGGTGCAAACAGACCTTTATTCTCTCTCAAATTTCCTTTCATATTTTTATCACTGGATAAATGTCTTATCTTTTGTCCTAATCGGTATTAAAATGTTCTTTAAAAAGATCCCTGGCTAATAGGCCTTATATGCCTTAATACATTGTACAATTGCCCTATGTAACAAAAATTTTAATTTTATTTTAGAAATGGTACGTCTTTCACTCAATAGGGACCGCTCCAAGTTGATGATGTCATTTGTCCATATGTGGTCTAACCCTATGGAATGAATGCATGTGCTAATAAAACCTAAAAACCTAATACTTCCTCAGGTTACTATGAGCATCAAAGCAACATTTTTAATACATTTTATTAGAACATGCATTCCATAAATTCCATAGTGCTGGACCACAAATGGACGAATGACATCATCAACTTGCGTCGGAAGCAGTCCCTATTGAGTTTCTGAAATAAATACAATATTTAAGGTGATTTTATTTTATTTCAGTTATGGAGGGCAATTAATGTATTATAATGTATTAAGGCTTATTAGCCAGAGATCCTTTTAAATAGATGCAACTTCCTGGAACATCCGGTCACCCTGTGAAATAAACCATATTCTCCTGTCCACTAGAGGCGCTGACACCACTCAGTCAAGCTGGCGACCACAGCGGCAAAGAAGGCCAAGAAGCCTGAGGAGGAGGTGGTGGAGGCGGTAGCGGCGGAGCCTGCGGCCGAGGCGGCGGCGACGACGGCGGCGGCGGCGGCAGCAGGAGCACCGGACGCGGCGGTAAAGCCCGCTGCGGCCGCGGCGCCGGCGGCGGCAGGAGCAGCAGCAGCAGCAACGGGGGAGGGAGGGGCCGCCCCCGAGGAAGAGGAGGAGGAGGAGTATGTGGTGGAGAAGGTTCTGGACAGACGGGTGGTCAAAGGAAGGGTGGAGTTCCTCCTCAAATGGAAGGGCTTCTCTGAGTGAGTTCTGTTTGTTCTCCATAACGTTGATTGATTGAAATGTTTATTAGGCAAAAGAATGTAAAACAACACAGTTACATTTATAATGCTTTTGTCTAAAAGGTCCGGCCAAAAAAGTCCTTGCGGACTTGTTTCCGTTGGGGTCCTTGAGTTAATTTCATAGACATATATAGTAGCAACCAAACAGTTCAAAAATCAACATGAAAATACAGATAATACAGAAAAAGTACCACTATGTACAAAAGAAAAAGCATTTAAAAAATATATGTACAAAAAAAGGGGGGGGAAGCATGGAAAAATAAAAATTATATACAAAAAAAGCATGAGGAAATACAAAATATGTACAAAAAAGAGGATGGGGGGGGGGGTCGTCTGTCTACAGGGAAACTGGTACTATCTCCTCTTTCGGCCTCCAGAAAGATGGGTTTTTAGGGCTGTTTTGAATGAGCCCAGCGAACTGCATTTTTTGAGGGATGGGGTTAGACTATTCCATTCCTTGGTGGCAGTGCTATAGAACATCTAGAAGATGGACAGATTATCGTGTCTTCCTTCCTGATACCCATTTCCCATTTTCCATAACTTTGGCGTATCGGTCGATACCGAATACCGATCCGATGACCAGTGTGTGATCTAAAAGAAGAGTCTAGGACAGTGGTTCTCAAAGTGTGGTCAGGGGATCCTCATGGTTCCTTGAGGGGGTTCAAAATGGACCCTTACGGGACTGTAACTCTGAGAGTGTTCAAATGGAACCAAATGGACCCTCACAGGTCCATTTGGTTCCATGTGTACACTCTCAGAGTTACAGACCTATAAGGGTCCATTTGGTTCCATGTGTACACTCTCAGAGTTACAGACCTGTAAGGGTCCATTTGGTTCCATGTGTACACTCTCAGAGTTACAGACCTGTAAGGGTCCATTTGGTTCCATTTGTACACTCTCAGAGTCATGGGGGTCCTTGAAATTAAATGGTTTGAGAACCACTGATCTTGGGAAGAAGAAAAAAATCCATTAACTCTTTAACTGTCAGAGTTAAAACATGGTCTACAGCTGACCTTGCCAGCGATGCCGAGCGTTTTCACTAACCTTTGAAAAATCATAGAATATTATTCTCCACAACGATCCACCCGCCGGTGGCTTTAAAAGACGTAGGGGGGTGATGGAGAATCGGAGAAAAAAAATGTGTGAGCCTTGGGTGAATGGACCAGTACTACACCTTTTTTTTTTTTTTTTTAAGTCTAAATTTTTATCCCACGATTTTGTAACCCTATTTTTTACACCCAGTGCCAATTGTCTATGTAATCCTGGGCGCTACACTCCCTCTGCCAACCAGTACTACACATTTTAAAACCAGGGGAATAACTTTGGAGATGCACCGGCGCTCTTGTTTCCGGCCGTGGGTTCCAGCGGCCTCATGACTTAAAGTGATGATGTTAGCTTGTAGACGGGGTAGCTTTCGGCTTCAGGCTTAAGGCGGTTACACACCGGCGAATATGCGAATAATTAAAAGACGTTTTTTTTCGCTCCGCGAAAATGATGTGGAAGCTTGCATTGACTTTATAAGGTTTTTTAAAAAACGTATTATTCGCATGAAAAAAATCGCCCCGGTGTGTAAGGACCTTTACAGTTAAAAATCATGGAGGTCCTCACAAATATAGTGATACAAACTGTGTGTGTGTGTGTGTGTGTGTGTGTGTGCAGGGAGGACAACACGTGGGAGCCTCAGGACAACCTGGACTGTCCAGACCTGATCGCTGAGTACATGACCAAACACAAAGAGAAGGAGGAGAAGAAGAAGGAAGGCAAGAGGAAGGCAGCCAGCGATGCCCCCACCGATGGAGAGGAGAGAGCGAGCAAGAGGAAGAAGGATGAGGTGAGAGGAAAGGAAACGAGGATAGAGGAGATGTGTGTTATGTGTGTATGTATCTGTATATACACTATGTATTGTTTCATTGTCAATAAAGATGTCTTAAGTCAATCACCCCCTCTCTCTCTCATTGTTTGTCTCATTGTCGTTCTGTCTCTCTCTCTCTCTCTCTCATTGTTTCTCATTGCGCTCTCTCTCTCTCTCTCTCTCTCTCTCTCTCTTCTCTCTCTCTCTCTCTCTCTCTCTCTCTCTCTCTCTCTCTCTCTCTTCCCCCCCCCCCCATCAGGGTGAGAAGGCCAGAGGTTTTGGAAGAGGTTTACAACCTGAGAGAATCATCGGAGCCACAGACTCCAGTGGAGAACTGATGTTCCTGATGAAATGGTGGGTTGACTGAACACACACACACACACACACACACACACGTGGGTATTTCTATGCTTGTGAGCACAGCAACAGGTCAGGGTGGCTAATCTTGGAGAAAAAAAAGACCTTTGTCTCTCTTGCTATTTTGAACCCTAAACCAGGGCCTGAAATATTAGGGAGAAGAGTCTAGGACGTGTGGAGCGTTGTCCAGGGTGTTTTAGAGAAGAGAGAAGAGTCTAGGACGTGTGGAGCGTTGTCCAGGGTGTTTTAGAGAAGAGAGAAGAGAGAAGAGTCTAGGACGTGTGGAGCGTTGTCCAGGGTGTTTTAGAGAAGAGAGAAGAGTCTAGGACGTGTGGAGCGTTGTCCAGGGTGTTTTAGAGAAGAGAGAAGAGAGAAGAGTCTAGGACGTGTGGAGCGTTGTCCAGGGTGTTTTAGAGAAGAGAGAAGAGTCTAGGACGTGTGGAGCGTTGTCCAGAGTGTTTTAGAGAAGAGAGAAGAGTCTAGGACGTGTGGAGCGTTGTCCAGGGTGTTTTAGAGAAGAGAGAAGAGTCTAGGACGTGTGGAGCGTTGTCCAGGGTGTTTTAGAGAAGAGAGCAGAGTCTAGGACGTGTGGAGCGTTGTCCAGGGTGTTTTAGAGAAGAGAGAAGAGTCTAGGACGTGTGGAGCGTTGTCCAGAGTGTTTTAGAGAAGAGAGAAGAGTCTAGGACGTGTGGAGCGTTGTCCAGGGTGTTTTAGAGAAGAGAGAAGAGTCTAGGACGTGTGGAGCGTTGTCCAGGTTGTTTTAGAGAAGAGAGAAGAGTCTAGGACGTGTGGAGCGTTGTCCAGAGTGTTTTAGAGAAGAGAGAAGAGTCTAGGACGTGTGGAGCGTTGTCCAGGGTGTTTTAGAGATGAGAGAAGAGTCTAGGACGTGTGGAGCGTTGTCCAGAGTGTTTTAGAGAAGAGAGAAGAGTCTAGGACGTGTGGAGCGTTGTCCAGAGTGTTTTAGAGAAGAGAGAAGAGTCTAGGACGTGTGGAGCGTTGTCCAGGGTGTTTTAGAGATGAGAGAAGAGTCTAGGACGTGTGGAGCGTTGTCCAGAGTGTTTTAGAGAAGAGAGAAGAGTCTAGGACGTGTGGAGCGTTGTCCAGGGTGTTTTAGAGATGAGAGAAGAGTCTAGGACGTGTGGAGCGTTGTCCAGAGTGTTTTAGAGAAGAGAGAAGAGTCTAGGACGTGTGGAGCGTTGTCCAGAGTGTTTTAGAGAAGAGAGAAGAGTCTAGGACGTGTGGAGCGTTGTCCAGAGTGTTTTAGAGAAGAGAGAAGAGTCTAGGACGTGTGGAGCGTTGTCCAGGGTGTTTTAGAGAAGAGAGAAGAGTCTAGGACGTGTGGAGCGTTGTCCAGAGTGTTTTAGAGAAGAGAGAAGAGTCTAGGACGTGTGGAGCGTTGTCCAGGGTGTTTTAGAGATGAGAGAAGAGTCTAGGACGTGTGGAGCGTTGTCCAGAGTGTTTTAGAGAAGAGAGAAGAGTCTAGGACGTGTGGAGCGTTGTCCAGAGTGTTTTAGAGAAGAGAGAAGAGTCTAGGACGTGTGGAGCGTTGTCCAGAGTGTTTTAGAGAAGAGAGAAGAGTCTAGGACGTGTGGAGCGTTGTCCAGAGTGTTTTAGAGAAGGTTCTGACAGCATTTTGTATCTAAAAAATATAGTAATACCTTTTTACGTAAACAAACACACACACCTCCACCCTGATTTTGTGATTTACTAGCCTCGGAAACCCATGCCTTTTTTTTTGTTAGTGATTTACTGAATAAACTGACCGTACCGTTTCTACCTCTCCACCTCCCTCCCTCCCTCCCTCCCTCTTCTCCCGTCTGGTTCTGTCCATCGCTCTGTCCTCTATCCCACTTCCTGTGTGAACAGGAAGAACTCGGACGAGGCCGACCTGGTTCCCGCCAAGGAGGCCAACGGCAAGTGCCCCCAGGTGGTGATCTCCTTCTACGAGGAGAGACTGACCTGGCACTCCTACCCCACCGAGGAGGAGGACAAGAAAGAGGAGGAGAAGAAAGATTAGAGCGGAGGAGGTGAAGGAGAGAGACTAGAGAGATGGAGGGGACGGAGGAGGTGAAGAAAGACTAGGGCAGTGGTTCTCAAACTTCTTTTAATTTCAACGACCTCCCCGTAACTCTGAGAGCGTACACATGGAACCAAACGGACCCTCGAGGGTCCGTTTGGTTCCATGTGTACGCTCTCAGAGAGGCCTGTCGGGGGACCATTTTGGAACCCCCTCAAGGACCCCAGAGTGTCCCCGGAACCTCACTTTGAGAACCTCTGGACTAGAGAGATGGAGAGATGCACAGAGGTGGACAGACAGTTGATTCTGGAACACATAACTATATACAGTATATATATTTCATACTTTTTATTGTGCTATAAAAAAATACAAGCTTTGTGATGAATCTGAAGCATGTATGTTTTTTTTAGCACATAGTCTGAATACATAAATAATAATAATAACCGTCCGTATTTGTTCAACAATACATTTATAAGGTTCAAACCTTTTAGCTGTTATTTGGTGTTGTTGAAGGGAGAGCAGCTGTTATGAATGTTACAAACTTGACAAACCTTTATTTCATTTCATTTTATTTTGCTTCTGGTGCTGGTCCCCGCAGACACAGAGTTCTGTCCTTTCATTGGACGAAACTCTGGTGACGATGCGTTGTGGGTGATTTGTTAACGAACATTAGGACTGAATCCATGGAAACCTCTCTTTCTGTCTCTCTCTCTCTCTCTCTCTCTCTCTCCATCTCTGTGTCTCTCTGCCTAACTGCTGGCCATCAAGATGTGGTACCAGGCTGTGAACATCTCCTCTCGGCTGGAGATTTTAAACGTTTTCATTGGTTACTCCAGACGAGAAACCAACCAACCAACCAGACGACAAAGGTTACACTTGTTTCGTCAGCTATGTTTTATTTTTTATTTTATTTTATTTCCACCAGAATAAGAACCTCCAACTGATGTTTGGTGACCCTTTTTATCAAGACAACAAGATTTTTAGACTAGAGTCGGGCACCCAAAAATAGCAGATCTACAAGCTTTGGATATCATCTCCAGAGTGCTCGCATTGCAGCATGTGTTAACGCCCACCAAGTAGATCTGCTATTTTTTTGAACATTTTTGAAAATACAAAATAGGGCATAAAGTGACTAAAACCAGGGGAAAAATGTCGCATCATGATATCTGAAATATCCAGACCATGTCTAATCTCATATCACGCTTTTTTAAATCGATTTGAATCAAATCGATTGTTTTGGTGAACAACCTTAAACCTGACATTGATATTTTGGGCGTGTCATTACCGTATATAGTGACATAAATCTGCCTTATGAGCTTGCAGATCTCCTGTTTTCGCTGTTTTATTTTTTTTGCGCAACACCGTTGTACCACGAAGTATAAAATCAAGTAGTTTAATCACACGAATCGATTTTTTGTCCATTATTTTAAAAAATCTATTTTTTTCCCCCACGTTGACTTGTTGATAAAATAAACATTTATAAAACACACTTCTCAATGATTTAATAAATGGACAAAGTAATAGATAGAATAATGACTAATACATTAATATCTAGTTGTTATAGTTAATAGTCCAGTCCAGTTGATTGAATGCCAAAGTCGGTGCATTTTATGCTTTTTTTCCCTAGACATCTCCAACGGTTGGTTTTTTGAAAAAAATCTAGCAGATTCAAAAATAGCAGATCTACAAGCTCATAGCGCGGCTATGAGCTTGTAGATCTGCTATTTTTGAGAAATCTAAAGTGACACAGACGCGTTCCAGGTCCTAATGGGTTAATAATAACTGGAGTCAAAACGGTTTTATTTTATTACTAATAATACATGGAGATTGAGTCAAAACGGTTGGTTTTATTTTATTATCATAACATAGATTGAGTTGCCCCCCCCCATAAAGGGGGGGCACCCTCGTGGGGCACCCTCCTCCTCCTCTGTGGGTGGCAGCAGCACCCTGTGCCTGGAGACACCCCTGACCTGAGCACCCATCTTTTTTTATTATTATAACTGTTAAAAAAAACAACTGTGCATTAATGAGTCTTGTTGGTGCTGTTTCTTCATTACGTCACTGTGTCCTGTGGAACCACCCGTGTTCCCTGTAGATTAATTAATTAATTAATTAATGAGTTAATTAATTCATGTATATCCATACCTCCAACGCAGTTCCAACCTCATTTCTTACACCTGGAGGAGATCTGAAAGTACGTTCTCTTCATTTTTACATTCTTCATTCAGGAACGCCACAAACCATGGAGTTTGTCCATGAATTCCAAAGGGAAAAACATTTAACCCATTAAGACCCTGAGGCCGATCCTACAAAATGCCTTCTGAATCAGTAGTTCTCACACGATTTTTCCAAAGATGCTCAAAAATAGCAGATCAGTCTAAACTCGTTGTGAGCTTGCTGCACATCTGCTATTTTTGAATAGCCAAGGCAAAAAATCTAAAATGACACAGATGCTTTCCCGGTTTTAATGGGTTAAAGTAATTTTCGGGGTGAAGTACTCCTTTAAAAATCGGACGTCGTTTTTCTTCTTCTTCCTCTTCCCACACAAACTCCAGAGCAGGCTGTGTGGTTTTAGCCTTCGTGATCCGAGCCACGTTCAAGACAAACAATTTCAACGTTTCTAAAGATATTTTTTTAGGTTTTTCCATTTTGCATTCCTTGAACCTTGGGGGAAAAAAATAAACTATTTTCCCGCTCTTTTTTTCTTTTGACCCGGAAGTGGTAAACTTCCCTCCCCGTGTCGGAACATATTAACCAGTTGTGCGCATGAGGCTCTTCACCGCCGCTTTTTAAACCGTTTAAGTTTTATATATCCAGTGTTAAACGATGACTCCCCTTCCTCTTCTAAGTGTACTTTTTGGGTTAGACGTTTTCGTCGTGACGTTGTTGTTGCGTGTGTTGAACGCAGCCCGGACGTGTGTTGGTGAATAATATTAGCATTGTGTTAACGTTAGCTTAGTAGCTTTTTTTTTTTCCTCTTTTCTTTTTTTTCTGTTAGCAGACCCCCGGAGCGTGCGGTTGCTGGTTCAAATCCCTTCCCTGGCCCCTCCCTCGCTGGCAGCTTGAATACGGCACTGCAGTGTTTTTTTAATTCCAACAACGGTTCTCTTTAATGATTCCTACATGTTTTTTTTTTAAATTAAATCTATATTATTTTTGCCCTTCATTATACTTTTTGATAAACACAAACTCAATCATACGTACAGTATTGCATACATTAATTATGGGAAATGGAACCAAAAGGACTCTTAACAGGTCTGTTAACTCTGAGGGTGTACAAATGGAACCAAATTCAACAATTTGGTTCCGTTTGTACACTCTCAAGAGTCATGGTAGTGGTCATTGACATTAACCCATTAAGACCTGTGGCGATTCTTTTTTTTTTTTTTTTTTCAAAAATAGCAGATCTACAAGCTCTCATAGCGCGGCACTCGGTGTTGCGCTATGAGGTTGTATATCTGCTATTTTTGAATAGCCAAAAAGTCATAGAACCATTGGTATGTAATAGTATATCAGACAAGAAGTCCCACACACAGCTCTGACCGGTGTGATAAAACCTGGTTCCTGGAAAAACGGTTCCAAAATGTGGCGGAACGGCGATTCCGGTCCCTGGACTTTGGATTCGGTTCCTCTGGGTTGTTGCTACGGTTTCCGGATCCCTAAAATCCTATTGGTGCTCCAGCTCCAGCCTTTTGATGTGGGAGTTGTTGGGGGGGGGAAAAAGAGCCCAAAAAACAGAAGCAGTTTTCTGATTGGTCGCCTTCATTTCCCCCCCCCCCAATCTCTGTGGCAGCCTGGGTGGTTCTCCCCCAGCAGGCTGCAGGGGGAGCCAGAGAGCAGGGTTTGACACGGTGGTCTGTACCTGAGGTCTGATAGATGTAGATTCTTTATATTACTTCTGTGTCTGAATGTTTATTTTTCTGTATTTTTAGACGACTAGAAGCGTTCTGTCATGTTGTTGCATGTGTTCTCGTTTCGCCCTCGGCTAAAATCATTGTCACGGCGATCTACTATAAATTGTTTGTGTTTTGGACAATAAAGATACTCTTTTTTTTTTTTGTAAAAGGCTTGTGTCTGTGGTGATTTTTTTTTTTTTTAAACTTTGTCTTTATTTTTCAGACAACAAAACATACATTCAAAAGGAACATCACAAAAAAAAATAAAACAAAAAGCAATACAGTAAAGAACAATACAGTAAAAGGAAAGAAAAAAGGAAAGGGACAATACAGGGTGGGGGGTATACACTATTCATTTTTACTCTTATACAGATGCCATTTCTCCCAACGTTTCTCAAATATCTCTGCCTTAATCCTTAGATTATAAGTCATTTTTTCCATCAGACATATTTCTTCAATAATAGCACACCAATGCTCCTCTAGGAGGGTTTTCAGCCATTTCTCTGTGATGGCTTTTTTAGCTGCCAGTGTCAAGATTTTGAACGGGTAAACGTCCTCGTGTCCTATTATGTCCTCTGGTGTCAATCCCAGATATAAAATCGGGGGATCACAGACAATATTGTAACCCATTACTTCCTCCAAAATCCGGAGAACACTGTCCCAGAATGACTGTATTTTCTTACAAGACCAGAATATGTGTGAATGATTGGCGTTCAGATGACCACACTCTCTCTCCAACAATACTGCTGTTTACTCAGTTGTTTACTTTTGATTTGAGGTGTAATCTCCCTCCATTGCTTAGAGTTTGTTGAAGAGTGTTGTGTTGTACACATGGAACGCCACTCACTCTCAGACAGTTCAATATTAAATTCAGATTCCCATTTCGACTTCACATACATTGTATTTCTTCCATGTTGCTTTTGCAAGCCTCTATACAGTCTGTGGTGATTTTAACTTCTATATGTTATTTATTTAATGCTTATAAACATTTACACGTTTTCCCTTGGGAAGTCGTGTACTGAATATCGATGCATGTTTTTGCATGTGGACAAGTGGTTAGAATACCGTCTTTATCATTTAAAACGGGGGTCTTCCACGTTTTTCAGTCCAAGGACCCCCTAGCTGAAAGCGAGCTGAAACAGGGACCCCCCCCCCCCCCACTACATACTGTATAATTGTGTGATTTCATAGACCAACACCAAACCTCTTTGCCGAAAATAGGCATCGTGAGCTTGTAGATCTGCTGCTTTTGGCTTAAGTTCTCTTCAGAATAGGGATAATAGGGTTCAAGTGGTTAATGTAAAAAGAAAAATCAAATCACAGAGATTTGGCGGATGCCCTGTAGTAACTCTGAGGACCCCCTATTGAAGACCCCTGATTTAAAACACTTATCGGATGATTTTTATCCACAGCGATGTACAAAATGTAAGATTAGAGTAAACGTAATGAACTCTAATCAAAGTGCAAAAACAATGAAATGCTACAAAGTAACTAGGATACCAGGTAAACATCATGTGTTACCTGGCATCCTATAGTTTCAATGTACATATTTGATAGTAAATTGTTTAGAGTGATGCTATAGGTTCTTGGTTTACAGATGATCCTATAGTTTACTGAGACACTACACTGTCTCTGTATTCTATGATCCTATAGTTTACTGAGACACTACACTGTCTCTGTATTCTATGATCCTATAGTTTACTGAGACACTACACTGTCTCTGTATTCTATGATCCTATAGTTTACTGAGACACTACACTGTCTCTGTGTTCTATGATCCTATAGTTTACTGAGACACTACACTGTCTCTCTGTATTCTATTATCCTATAGTTTACTGAGACACTACACTGTCTCTGTATTCTATGATCCTATAGTTTACTGAGACACTACACTGTCTCTGTATTCTATGATCCTATAGTTTACTGAGACACTACACTGTCTCTGTATTCTATGATCCTATAGTTTACTGAGACACTACACTGTCTCTGTATTCTATGATCCTATAGTTTACTGAGACACTACACTGTCTCTGTATTCTATGATCCTATAGTTTACTGAGACACTACACTGTCTCTGTATTCTATGATCCTATAGTTTACTGAGACACTACACTGTCTCTCTGTATTCTATTATCCTATAGTTTACTGAGACACTACACTGTCTCTGTATTCTATGATCCTATAGTTTACTGAGACACTACACTGTCTCTCTGTATTCTATGATCCTATAGTTTACTGAGACACTACACTGTCTCTGTATTCTATGATCCTATAGTTTACTGAGACACTACACTGTCTCTGTATTCTATGATCCTATAGTTTACTGAAACACTACACTGTCTCTGTATTCTATGATCCTATAGTTTACTGAGACACTACACTGTCTCTCTGTATTCTATGATCCTATAGTTTACTGAGACACTACACTGTCTCTGTATTCTATGATCCTATAGTTTACTGAGACACTACACTGTCTCTGTATTCTATGATCCTATAGTTTACTGAGACACTACACTGTCTCTCTGTATTCTATGTATGTGTTTACCTTGTTTACTGTAAGTCTCTGGATTAAGACGTCTGCTAAATTAAAAACATGTAGATATGAACTTCCAACAAATATTGCTAATTCTTAAATACAGACACATTATTTTGTGAAATAAACAGCTTTTTTTATTTCACAGAGTTGCGTATTAAAAAATAATGCATTTAATTATATTAGTTATCTCTGTAATGATGAATCCTAAAGTCATTGTTTTATTTGATGGCCTTTCCTGCCCTGGCATTGGGCCACTGTGACCTCGATTACATTTTAGGGTCAAGTGGCCTTAAACCCTAAAATGATGAAATGCCAGACCTGAACAACAAAGTGCTACCTAAATAACTTCTGTGGACAACTTGACAGTTTGTCTATCTTCTGTCTATATCATATTTGAACTGGAGACTCCCACCTTGACAAGGTGTTGGAATTGCAGACATTACATAGTTTTGACTCAGTTCCACCAATAAATATTGTGAAAATAGCCGATCTTTTTTACCTTTACATTTTTATCCCGCGATTTTGTAACCCTATTTTTTACACCCAGTGCCAATTGTCTATGTAATCCTGGGCACTACCTTCCCTCTGCCAACCTAGGGAGGCCAGGGCCGAGCTCATGCCTCTTTCAATGCATGAGAGCCAACTGACCTTCTTGTCACCTGACAGGGGAGAGTTTCCCTGGTTGGACGTAGCGCGTGGAAGGAACACGTTATTCCAACCAGTTCCCTTCCCCTCCATCAGGCGCCCCGGCTGGCCAGGGGGAGGCAGTATAGTGACCAGGATTACTGCATGTTTTTGTGAGGGTACCTACCCTAGGAGACACGGGGAGAACATGCAAACTCCACACAGAAAGGCCCTTTCGCCAACCCCACCTAGGGCATGGGCACTGATGACGCGGAGGAGAGAACAAAAAATAGCCGATCTGCCAGCTCACATGCCTCACAATGCGAGGCGCTGTGAGCTTGTAGATGGTCTATTTTTGCCTCTAATATTTGACAATTTGGCCAATGTTAGACCATTTTTTATAGTATAGTTTGTTGATTACGTTTGATGCAGTAATGGCGTTAATTATTTAAAAACAATCACGGTATTAAAAAGGTCTTAAAAGTCCTTAAATGGTCTCTTTATAAATGTGCAGATACCCTGTATACACTTATACTGTGTGTTGGTCTGTTTACTGTTGAGTGAGGAAACAACGTTGCACATTAAGATAATCATCTGGGGATCTGCCTAAATCATTTGGGGACCCCCTTTGGACCCCCTTTGGGCCCCTTTGGGCGTCCTGACCCACAGTTTGAAAACCATTCATCTAAATAACAATAACCAACATACATCTGCAAAGTAGAACTAACATCTATAAAATAAATCAAAGTGATCCAAGGAAAGGAAGGTGTGGTGGAGTCTGAAGAGTTTTAAAATATTAACTCAGAACAGGAATATATTAAGTCATTCATTTATTTACATTTCCTGTACATCCAAAACAGTTCAAAGTTCTTGATAACCAGCAAGCACTTTGACTGATCCACATAAAAACAACTTATTAAATATCCACTGTATCTGACATGTTCATTTTATCATTAACTGAGAGTCATTGTTTGAATGGGTGATTATTAAACCAATAAAACAGTTCATTACTAGACTTTGAAGTGTTTTTGATTAAAACAACTAATTGACTTAATAAATCACTCACTTAGAGACTGCATTTGAGAAACTATAATCCTGATAATTAATGAAATACTTAATTTAATCCACAGTTTAAACTGCATTGTGTTGTGTGTCACATTCAAGTACCCTGCTTCACAGGTGTCAAAAGTACACAATATTTACTCTAGTATAAATACTTTTTAAAACACTGGTATAGAAGTAGTGACTCAACTTCTTTCCTCAAGTATAAGTGGAAAAAAAAGTACAGGTTCTGAAATGCACTCAAAAGTATAAAAGTAAAAACAGTCCCTCTGGTATTTCTACCAGCTATGTTCTGTGCAAACATTACTAAACCTTCACTCATAATAATAACAATAACATTCTTAGACTATGGTATTAAACAAACCATTTGAACTTAAAACAAACAAAACAATACTGAAACTAAGGAACTATCTTTGCTCCAATGTGCAAATCAGTTCAATGTCAGCAACAGATTCAACCTCTGTTTCCAAGTCTGCTTCTAATAAGTGACTTCATTTGGGCTTGTTCTCCTATAAAGGCCCTTGTAAATGTTGGTAGTTGTGGGTTGTTCTCAAACGTTTTAATTTCCAGGACCCCCATGACTCTGAGAGTGTGCAAATGGAACCCAAATGGACCGTACACTCTCAGAGTTAAACTCAAGGAACCATGAGGGTCTCTGGACCACATTTTGAGACCCGCTGGTGTAGCAGAGTGTTTCCAGTGAGTCAACACCCTGACTCTGTTTGAGCAGAATGGAACAGAGCCTTCATTAGTGTCATTGGTAACAACCTGTGAAGGAAGTAAGGAAGAGGCCCAGTTTCTTTACTATATGGCTGCTGTGTGTGCATAGAGCCTATTTAACTCAAGAGTGTACAAATGGAACCAAATGGACCCATAAGGGTGTGTAACAGGTGTGTTTTCCTCCAGGATCATTAGTGTTGCGCTGTGTTAAACATCAGGTTACAGTGAAACTGTGTAAAAGTGTGAGTTCCATAATGGATGTTCCAGTGGTGTGTTCTAGGTTTTTGCAGAGGGTATACCATAATTATTCCCTCCCACATGCACGCGTAGTCACCGAATGAAATAACCGCTCTATTAAGTTAATGTGTGAATTACTTCGAAACTCCAATGGCCAGCGGCCATTATCACCTCAAGAAGACAACAACAGCCACACATCACCTAGCCAGTAGCCACAACGCTTCCTCGGATGGTTAGTGGACCGTATAGTTTTCCCCCCAAAATGTTCTTGGCCGGTATACTACGTATATAGCGTAACACGGTAGAACACACCACTGTTTTGAACCCTCACAGCACAGGTGTGAGTGTTTATGACAGAGATAGGCTATAAAAAGAAAAGGTCCATTCTGTCGTGCCGAGAACAGCCACAAGGTGGCGTATGCAGTCCTTTGCGGTTTGAATGGGTAATTGTAACTGTAACTGTGTGTGTGTGTGTGTGTGTGTGTGTGCGTGTGCGTGTGATGCACACTGTAATGCACTTTGGATAAAGGCACTATATACCTGTACATGGCAGGTTGTAGGTTCTACACCTACTGCACCCATGTGTCCTTGAGCAAGGCACTCATGTGTATTAACTCTCAACTCACTGACCAATGGGATCCAGCCCACTGTCAGTGTGTTAGCTTAGCGTCTGTTAGCTTGTTTTAGCTTATCGTCTGTTGTTCGTGTTGAAGCTCCGAAGCAATGGAACAAAAACTATGCCTAAACCTAACCTCAAAACCACGCCCACCTGGGCCAAACACCGGGAAAGGAGAAAGTCCACCGTAGCGGCGCAGAATGAGCTGAAGGACGTAACAAGACGACCAACATGTCCTGCTGGCACCGGTTTATGTCCTTAAGAACTTGACCTGAGGTTCAGAGAGGATTGTGGGAAACGCAGTCTTTCTTTCAGATGAATGAATGTGAATGAGTTCAGATCCAGTCCTTGTCCACTGTGTTATAGTGACTCTTCCTCACTAACGCTGATTTCAAACCAGAGATCCACCAGTACCAGTACGGTCAAAACGCAATAATGATCAACGTCACACCTACAGCTGCTAGCTAGTATTCCCTACTAAAATACAATAGTGTTGTTCTGTGGTGTGTACTTCCGTACAGTAGTGTTGTTCTGTGGTGTGTACTTCCGTACAGTAGTGTTGTTCTGTGGTGTGTACTTCCGTACAGTAGTGTTGTTCTGTGGTGTGTACTTCCTGTTGTGTGTTTCTGTGGTGTGGAGTGTATATGCGTAGCGACAGCTTCCGATTGGCTGGTGGCTCTGTCTCCAAGCGTCACTCAAAGCAGAGATTTTCTCATCTTTTGAGCCTTTTTGTTGCCGTTGCTGGTGCTAGATCTGGTGACAGTGTGTTGCTGGGACAGAGACAGGTGGACAATAAAGTAGATTTTCTCCTTATTCGTCTTTCTGAAAAAAAGCCATTTTAGTGTCAGAATGTTAGAAAGATGGTGTGGCTTGTGTGAAGAATGGCTCCAATGTTTAGTTCAGTGACCATGGAGATAAAGAATGGTTCAGACGCTGTGTTCACGTTCACTTCAATAGACTCCAACCTAACTCTTCTTCTTCTGGTCTCCTAAAGAGGCGGGGCCACCTACGTACGTCACACAGATACAGGAAGTGAACCGGAGACGGCGGGTCAGTCTTGGTTTTTATTCACTGCTTCTTGTTTCTTTGTTTCCTGCCGGTTTTCCCGTTGTTCTGTGGCACCACCGCCCCCTGCTGGCTGTGGTGTTCATGACGCAAAGCGAGGGACACCCCCCCGTCGGGGCCGAAGTGCAGCCGGTGCTCGGCGGCCCCCAGGGGCCCGGCGCTCTGCTCCAGCACTTCCTGGTACAGAGAGCCCAGGCGGCGCTTCATTTCCTGCAGGTCCCTGAGCGCGTCCTGTCTGTGGCGCTGGAGGCGGGCCCTGCGGCGCCTCAGGCCCGACACTTCCTCCTCCAGTCCCTGCAGCACGTCCAGCTTCCTCTTCCTGCAGTTCTGGGCGGCCATCTTGTTCTTGCCGCGGCGGCGGATGTCCCTGATGAGGCTGGAGAAGGAGACCAATCACAATCAATTAAAAAAACAACAACTTTATTGTCACATCAGTGTCTCGAGACAGACAAACACTTCTATTCCACCTAAAGCCTAATTTATGCGCACCGAAAATATCAGACCTACAAGCCCACAGCGCGTAAGAGACGCGGCACGTTGTGGGCTTGTAGGACGCGTGACACTGTTGTATGAATATGACTTGTAGCTTGTATCTTGCCATCTTTTAAAGACGTGGATTTTTTGTCATTTTATTTTTAAGTTTCAGTCTGAAATGGCATCTCAACCAATCAAAAGGTTGCATCCCTTCAGACTATGGAACGCTGAACTCTCATTCACCGCAGCAGAGGGCTAGTGTTTGTGGCCTGTCACTCACACTGCCCAAGGGAGAGACGGTCAATGTGAAGCATGTTAGTTAACTACGTTGCTTATTTCTAACCTATAATGTTTTCAGATACATATTCTAGTGTGCTGATTAAGTTTAAAATGAGTAATACACCGTCTGGACGTCATCTTGAATGAGATTCAAAACTTAAAATGGAGGAACGTGCAGCTATGGGAATCACACAGGTGAATGAAATCAAGATTCATATTTATTCTATATCTATGTCATCACGCAGTACGTTTTAGTTTGACAGGAAGTAATTAAGATTGGCCTTTTAGGGACTTTTGAAATAAGAATACACCAAAAATTTTCTTTTGGCATCCATTGTTAGGTATCTCCATATTATGACCACGGATATTCTCTAAAAGTGTGAAAAACATATTTTTCATTTCACCATGTCTTTAAAGCGTTTAGTAACAGGCACGTACCTGAGTTGTTGGTCGTCGAGGTGATATTATATTTAATGAGTTTAGTAAACATGTACCTGAGTTGCTGGTCGTCGAGGTGATATTGTAATGAGTTTAGTAACAGGCATGTACCTGAGTTGTTGGTCGTCGAGGTGATATTGTAATGAGTTTAGTAAACATGTACCTGAGTTGCTGGTCGTCGAGGTGATATTGTAATGAGTTTAGTAAACATGTACCTGAGTTGTTGGTCGTCAAGGTGATATTGCGCCAGCAGCTCGTTAAACTCCTCCACCTGCAGGTTGACGATCTCATCGTTAGTGAACGGGATGCGCAGGAGGCGAGCGCGGCGCTCGTCCAGACTCCACTGCCTTCTGGAGTGGGCGTGGCGGTGGGCGGGGCTTCCTGCCGCCGGGCGGCGAGAAGGGGCGGGCCTGTGGCGTTTGGCGTCAGTGGGCGGGTCGATGGGTGGAGCCCCAGGCTGATTGTAGGTGTGGTCGTGTCCGACGTGCTCCAACCAGGAGAGACGATGCTCCAGCGAGTTCTTTGCGTCGTCCGACCAGTAGGGCTGTGGCACCAACACGAAATATACAGTTATATACCAGTAGGGCTGTGGCACCAACACGAAATATACAGTTATATACCAGTAGGGCTGTGGCACCAACATGAAATATACAGTTATATACCAGTAGGGCTGTGGCACCAACATGAAATATACAGTTATATACCAGTAGGGCTGTGGCACCAACATGAAATATACAGTTATATACCAGTAGGGCTGTGGCACCAACATGAAATATACAGTTATATACCAGTAGGGCTGTGGCACCAACATGAAATATACAGTTATATACCAGTAGGGCTGTGGCACCAACATGAAATATACAGTTATATACCAGTAGGGCTGTGGCACCAACATGAAATATACAGTTATATACCAGTAGGGCTGTGGCACCAACATGAAATATACAGTTATATACCAGTAGGGCTGTGACACCAACATGAAATATACAGTTATATACCAGTAGGGCTGTGGCACCAACATGAAATATACAGTTATATACCAGTAGGGCTGTGACACCAACATGAAATATACAGTTATATACCAGTTGGGCTGTGGCACCAACATGAAATATACAGTTATATACCAGTAGGGCTGTGGCACCAACATGAAATATACAGTTATATACCAGTAGGGCTGTGGCACCAACATGAAATATACAGTTATATACCAGTAGGGCTGTGGCACCAACATGAAATATACAGTTATATACCAGTAGGGCTGTGGCACCAACATGAAATATACAGTTATATACCAGTAGGGCTGTGGCACCAACATGAAATATACAGTTATATACCAGTAGGGCTGTGGCACCAACACGAAATATACAGTTGATGATTCATTGTCATACAAATGATTGCGACTAATGATTTAATTCTGTTTTGGGCATACATTTAAAGCACATTACTGTTTGCCTTTTAGGTTTTGTAAACATTGCACAGGGGTAGATATGACAAATAACTTAAAGATATACTTAAATATACAAAGAAATGACCGGTACCAATAATCTAAATAGACAATGTACTGTGGACAAAATATGCCATATTTAATCATTTTATACTTTTTTTTATTAATGAATGAATTACTTAATAGCGGATCTGCAAGCTTGTAGATCGCTGATTTTCACATTTTATTTTTTTATTTTTTTATGTACCAAAAAAAATCAGCATGACAACGATTCTGCAAATATGCAAAAATCATCGCGATTAATTATAATTGTGACAGGGCCTACCGACGAGTAAGCTCCTCCTCCTACCGCTCCCAGCTCCACCTCTTCCTCTTCCTGCTTTATCCTCACGGCCACGCCCCTCCCCTCCTCCTCTGGGGACAGGCTCCGCCCCTCCTCTGAGTGTCCTGAGGAGGAGGCGGAGCTTGATGAGGAGGCGGAGCTTGAGGAGGAGGAGTAGCAGGAGGTCTCGGAGGCACAGGGAGACGCAGGACTGAAGGCCAGAGAGAGACCGGAGTCTGAGTCTAACTCACCCTCCATACCTGGAGAGAGAGAGGGGGAGAGAGAGAGAGAGAGAGAGAGAGGGGGGGGGTTGTTTTCTCACTCAACAGTAAACAAACCAACATACAGTATAAGTTACAGGGTATCTGCACATTTATAAAGAGACAATTTAATGACTTTTAAGAGCTTTTAATACCTCTAAAATATACTTTTTAAAAAGGAAACGAAAAACATGTGACCAAGAAAAATTGGTCCGCGACCCACGAATTGGTCCCAACCCTCAGTTTGGAAAACCGTGATCTAAGTGATACATTCTAATCTTATACGATCATCAAGAGGTTTAGGTGATTAAAGATGGCTCTTTAATTGCTTCAGTCATCAAATGAGACAGGAAATGACAGTTCATGATAGAATCCTCCCCCCTACCTTGCTGCTGGTGGTTGCTATGGTAACCCTGGTCATTCTCCTCTTCCTCTATGGCAGACACGTTGTCGTTGAATCGACTGGCTTCCAAAAGCTGTGATTGGACGGTCTCGGGTTCGACGTATGACTCCGTCCCCTCCGTGGTGGGTGTGGTTTCGGGGCTGAAGCCCTCCTCCTCCAGAGCCAGGTCCAGCAGGCTGATCCCATCCAAGATGGCCGCCTCCTCGTCCAAGATGTCCGCCTCCTCGTCCAAGATGGCCGCCTCCTCCAGCAGGTCGCCCAGCGGGCTGGGGAGCTCGTCTGACTCCTCCTCCTCACTGTCAACGAGGGAGAGACCAAGAGATCATAGAGAAAATGTCCTTAGTTTTAGTCTTATATTTAATACATACGATAAGTATTTGACAGCTTAAGCTAGCTCTGTTTGGAACCTCACTCTGCTATTAGCTCCGAGATGAGGTTCCAGTACTAGCAGTACTGACACCCACAGTCAGGTGTTAAATGGGAAAACATGACTAAATAAGCCATTTAAATGGTTGTTTCAACCCGTCGCTTAAATTTTACTTTGGGAGTATATTGCAGACATCTGTTTTGCTTACTGGACTACCTTTACTTGTACGATGTGCATAAAAAGGTAATAATCAGGACCTTTCGTCGGCCGCGACTTCCGCCGGGGCTCAACACAGCGGAACCTCATCTCGGAGCTAAGAGCAGAGTGAGGTTCCAAACGGAGCTAGCTTAGGCCAAAAATCTTCTATTTAGCAAGAATAGCTTACAAGCTCACAACGCGTCATGATGCAAGCTTGTAGATCCATTTTTGCCAGACCCAGAGGGTCGGCCTACATGAGGCTCTGCCCCCTTTCGTCCATACATGGGCGAAAAAGACCGGCTGTATAAAAGGGACCCTTTCTTCTCCATACATGGGCATAAAAGGGACACAGGCTGACACGTCATACGAAGTCCTTATAAAGTACTAGGAATTTATTCTGGGTCTGGCAGAACCAGGTCTCCTGGTCTTGTTTAAATGTTTTTGATGATTTTGATGAGTTTCTCAAATTGAAAAGAAAGTCAGAAACGGAATAAACGAAAATGTAAAAACCATAACAACCTTGTTTGTATATAGTCGTGCGGTGGAGTCTGGGGACCGGTGTCCATGGGGTCTCCGTCAGGGACCACTGGGGTCATCAGATCCATGGGGTCTCCGTCAGGGACCACTGGGGTCATCAGCTCCATGGGGTCTCCGTCAGGGACCACTGGGGTCATCAGATCCATGGGGTCTCCGTCAGGGACCACTGAGGTCATCAGCTCCATGGGGTCTCCAGGCAGATCCATCCTAAAGGAGTCCGTCACCAGACTGAAGCTGTGTGCAGGGTCCTCCTCGTCCTCCAGCAGAGACAGGTGGTCTGACGGTGGACGCTGTGAGGGACAGCTGTGGACATCCTGGTCCCAGAGGAGGAGGAGGGGGGGTGGGGTGGAGGCGGGGTCGTCCAGCTGGTCACTGGGGGTCAGAGACAGGAGGGACGGAGGGTCCAGGTCCACAACATCTGAGATGAAAACACAAGAACAAAACCAGGTGCCATCAAGGGTCTGTTCCAGTTTTAATTCTGTCGACTAAAACTATGGTGAAAAATGTTGGTCGACGACCTTTTTTCACTGACAAAAACGTAATAAAAACGTAATAAAAACTAAGCTACGATGACTAAAACCATGACTAAATATATTGACCATTTCGTTAACAAATAAAAAAGAGACTAAAATGTTAGGGAGGGATCTAGTGGAGAAGAGATCTAGTAGAACTAAGACGTCAAAGAAGTCACTTTATGCTTGGATGAGGGCCGGGGTTTCCTGGCTGAGACACATTTATAGATCAGATTCTAATCACAATTCAAAGCACCAGCGAGGAATTTGCTTCAGATCAGTTTCCTTGTGGGTTTTGTTTTTCTGATTCCAATAGAGCACACATGTGATGCGGGCTGATGGATAGAGCACACATGTGATGCAGGCTGACAGTGTGAACAGAGCCTTAAGAAGGATTCTAATGACAGAAGACAAGTATCAAGTAACCTGACAGGTTATGTATGAATCATTATGAGCTTTGACATGTTGTTGGAACTAAAGCCTGTTAAACCTTCACTACTGGCTTCTGGTTGCAACACTAGTGATGTGAACACTAGTAAGTGACCTACACCCAGTACAACACCCTGGAGATGAAAATTATTATGATCTTTCTACCTATACTGAAATGCTCAAAATAGGGACATCAGGGTTAAAGTGTTTTTTGTTTGTTATCAATTGCTTTTATTATCATATCAGCAATACAATTATGTTTGTATGGATATTTAAAGTGTTAACGTGTTGAACGAAATGTTGACATTCTGTTGACATCATCCAGATGACGGTCAGTTGGAGTAACGTGATTGGGTAATCCCACGGAATGATGACATCATCATCATCATCACGCCATGATATCACAACGTCATCATCAACACAACCAGGTCCTACTTAAATGAATCGTCAATGAAACAAAATGTCTTTCAGCAACTTTTACCAACGGATCCGACTGCCTGAAGCGACTTCCGCTGGGAATGATCTGTCAACACTTTTGAACACTCTCTGTCTGCTGTGTATCTGAACACACTGTCTGCTGTGTATCTGAACACACTGTCTGCTGTGTATCTGAACACACTGTCTGCTGTGTATCTGAACACACTGTCTGCTGTGTATCTGAACACACTGTCTGCTGTGTATCTGAACACACTGTCTGCTGTGTATCTGAACACACTGTCTGCTGTGTAGCGCTGGGGATTCAATTTAGCCATATTAGGAGATCAGAACAGTAATCAGCTTCAATCAGTCAAACTTTGCGGGACATTTATGCGACTGAACGGCACACATCGGGACTCCATTCTTTCACAGAACAAGAGTTGGAAAATACAACTTGATCTACGGTGTGAGAAATGTTCTGCTGGACGAAGCATCTGAAAGGAGGAGCAAAACAAGGCTGTGCTGCCGTTGCAGTTCAGCACGAGGTGTACACATTTGGAGAATTCCGTTACGTCGACAAGGCTCAGAGTTGTGTGCGTGTCTTCAACACAGTGTCTTTACGCTGGAGGAAGTTGCCTCCAGTGCCCCCCGGAAGAGGAGAACGTCACCTTGAGGTTCTATCCAATGACTGGGGCTACACAGCTGTGCTGATAGAAGATAAAGTCTACATCTGGGGAGGAAGTTATCCTAATGTGCTTTATGCATTTGATGTCGACACCCACAGATGGGTCATACCCAGGGTTTCTGGGACTGTTCCAGAGGCGAGGCACGAACACTCAGCCTGTGTCTTGGGGAAGGTCATGTCTGTGGAGGATTGACCGTCACCTCACCATACACTAATGACATCTACAAGTTGGACACCAGCACAATGGTTTGGTCTTTAATTAACCCCATAGGAAGTCCAACACTTCCTTCAGGTCAATCTGCCACCATCATCGGGACAAAGATGTTTGTATTTGGGGGCTATGGGTACAGGAGCCCCAACACCATCAGAGTGTTTGACACAGAGACCAACCTCTGGCTGAACACACCTTCTGCACGGCCTCTTCCAAAAGGACGCTATATTCATTCAGCCTTTAACTACAATGGAGAGCTGTACATATATGGCGGCCGCCACCAAAACCAAAACTTACATGATCTGTGGAAATGCAACCCGAAGACCTTCTCCTGGAAGAAGGTTGAGACCAAGGGGAAAGGCCCATCTATGTCAGAGATGTGCTGCTGCATGGTGGGAGATCGTATCCTCCTCTTTGGAGGATTCAAATATAGAGACCACACACCCACTGATGACCTGTACATCTTAGACTTAAGTCCTAGTCTTAAGACCTTATGTAAGCTAGCAGTTATTCAGAACGGTCTGAAGCAGTCAGAACTCCCACACAACATCAGGTGGGAACTGGCAGCCATGACGACCACAGAAACTTAAAAAAAAGAAGTCCACAAAATTCCACAAAAAAACAACAACACACAGATCACTTGAGCACAGAGTGGAAGACTGTTCACTGTTTTTCTTTATTCTGATTATCATTATTATCATGATGATTGTTGTTATTATTTGGCATTATTAGTTTTGATAGGTTATTGTTTTATTAGATTATTTGTGGGCACCAAGGGCCTCTCCAGGCCGAATTGATGGAGAAAGAGCATATGTAGGCCTGGGTGATTGGGAAAGGGCATAAACCTGGGTGGACACGGACAGGACTGTTTTTTTTTTTACCAGCACAGCACAGTGCCATAGCCACACGCCAGAGAACAATGCCATGCCATGGAATAATCTGTTTCTATGCACATTTCTGGGATAAGTAAACCTGCAAGCTAAAACTTCAAGTTACTGTGTGGACAATGTGTTCTGTATGCCTGCGTACAACCATAAGTCTGTGTGCATCAGTGGGTTTCGTTGATTTGTTTGGAGCCGACGACATTACACACAGTCCATAATGCTCTTCTGTATTTTACAGTGGAACCATTAATAAGAATGCTTCTTGTTTACCTGCACCACATTATTGCTTTTCTGTTTGTGATCAATAATGAGACCCAGTTAAGAGCCTGATGTTCCGATATATAACTGGACTATTTTAAGGATATGATAATAATAAATCCCTGGGAAGAAGGCTAATAATCTCATTTTTCATAATGTAAAATGTGTTGTGTGGTATTCAATGAGATGTTTTATAAACTATACGTTTATTACATTACGTGCATGCTCACAATGAGCATGCACTCTGAGTCTCTCGCTGGTGGCGGCACTCGGTACCGCACTATGAGCTTGTATATCTGCTATTTTTGAATAGACAATTCTCAATGAGGTTTGTTGATGTCATTTACCTCCAGGCAGCTGTAGACTCACATCCTGACCAATCAGAGGGCTGCGGCCGTTGTGCTGGAGGTGCAGGTTGTCACGGTAACGTGGGTTCTGGAAGGTTGTGGAGGCTGTAGAACCCAGAGCATCATCAGGACCACGGTCGCCTAGCAACATGTCTGTCACTGGACCGTCAACCTCCATTTCCTGAAGACACAAAAACGGATTGATGATCTTAGTTCCGGGGACCAAGATGGCGGCGTAGTGATGTTGCAAATGTTGCAGATCTCGCTGTGTCTTAAAAAAAAACGTTTTAAAGCAGCAAAACTACCTATTACGGTCAAATGTGTTACTATGAGTCATGGCAAGAAATCTGGGCTCAAATAAGCGGTCCTACACAACTCCTATCTCTTCCCCATCAAAACCTCTCAACAAGAAAAGAAGAATGGAAACAAACGCCATTGTTACGCTGGAAATGGCTATCGAAGCGCAAGGGGCGAACATTGAGAAGAGCTTTAGTGACCTGAAGGTTACTATTAATTTTTTATCTCTGAAGAACTGAAAGGGAAAGTGACTTGCACCGGAAAGAAAGTGGAGGAGAAAATCCAAACTTTGGAAAGCAAGGTGCTGGAGCTGTCACGTTACAAACCAAGACGGAATCTGCGTCTTTAATGGCCTTGCCGAGGAAGACGGAGAAGATGTTCGCAGAAAGGTGATTGAAATTTGCCAGAACATGCAGCCCCTGACCACTAGGATAGATTTACGGAGGTGCTTGACTCAGTGTACAGGCTTGGGGGGGGGGGGACATGAGACCATCAGGAGTATTATTCAAAGGGATATTGTTTCCAAACCCGCAGCAGTTTTCTATTGGAATAATTTATATAATTATAGTAGTAGGATGACATAGATTGGACACTTGGGTCTTACCAAGAAAATGTCTTGTTACAAATAAGGCACGAAAGGTAATTTATGAAGGTTACTTACTTCATAAATGTTATCATGTCAAGACCGATCTTATAGAATATAAGATTGATGTTGACATACTTTTTTCTTGCTATGGAATTTCTATACAATGCGGTGATATGCAAGATACATATTTTTACACTGTGTGTGTATGGTTATTAGACAGATGAACACTGACTAGTAGATTCCATCATCATCACTGTCTGCTTGAAATGCTATATTAAGAGTAATGAAACATGATTACACATAATATGATATCTGGACAGGTCACAGTGACCAGCCACTGACCCTTGCGCCTACAGGCCTGTAATTAGAGATGAGAGGACAGACTGGACATATCAGGACTGACATATTACTGTAACATGAAATGTGATGATGGATGCAGAATGCTAAGATGCTAAGATGCTAATATTGAAACACCTTGTGATAAGAATAGATTTCAGTCTGCCTGATACCCATTCAATCTGCGAACGCATACTGTGCCATTTTAGATGTTGTTTAGCTATAGCCATTATTTTACTGTATACTTAGGGATATTCAGAAATAGCAGATATACAAGCTCATAGTGCGGCACTATGAGCTTGTATATCTGCTATTTTTTACAAAAATCGTGAACATTTGTGCAAATCTTTGATACATATATTTTTAAAGCGAACATTTTTAACTCAAATCTTTGCTTCTGGGAGATTCTACAAATGTCTTCTAAATCCTTAAAAAAAAAAAAAAAACGTATGTTGCTATAATACCAGTGGTTCTCCAGCTTTTTTCATGTCAAGGACCACCCAAAATAATGTGTTTGGCCGCGGACCCCCATCTTAAAATATTTAGTTGAAGCAAAGATTTGTGTTAAAAAATTATAAATATATTCAAAGATTTGAGTTAAAAATGTATATATATATTCAAAGATTTGAGTTAAAAATGTATATATATATTCAAAGATTTGAGTTAAAAATGTATATATATATTGTGATAAGGCTACTAATCAATGTGTCAGGAGTATTACTCAAAGGGAAATTGTTTCCAAACCCGCAGCAGTTTTCTATTGGAATGATTTATATAATGACATAGATTGGACACTTGGGTCTTACCAAGAAAATGTCTTGTTACAAATAAGGCACGAGAGGTCACTTATGAAGGTTACTTACTTCATAAATGTTATCATGTCAAGACCGATCTTATAGAACAGGGGTCCTCAACAGGCGGACCGCGGTCCATGACCGGACCGCGGGACACCTCTCTGTGGACCCTGGGAAAATTATATATATATTTTTTCTTTTTTACCCTAAAACCGAAATAAAGTAACAAAAACGGGGGAAAAAGTACCCGAATCCGCCAAAATCCGCGAAAAAAATCGCGCGCGCACGCAATGCGTGCGCGCGGGGGGGGGGGGGGGCACCGCGTGCATGTGCGGACCCTAGCCTTATTCAAAAACGTATTTGTGGACCTTCAAGATTTGTTGTTGAGGACCCCTGTTATAGAATATAAGATTGATGTTGACACACTTTGTTCTTGCTATGGAATTTCTATACAATGTGGTGATACGGTATGAAAGATACATATTTTTACACTGTGTGTGTATGGTTATTAGACAGATGAACACAGACTAGTAGATTGCATCATCATCACTGTCTGCTTGAAATGCTATATTAAGAGTAATGAAACATGATTACACATAATATGATATCTGGACAGGGTCACAGTGACCAGCCACTGACCCTTGTGTCTAAAGGCCTGTAATTCAGTTAGAGATGAGAGGACAGACTGGACATATCAGGACTGTATTACCAGGGCCGCATTATTAGTGGAACTTGTGTTCCACGGCCCGCAGCCTGCAGGGCCCTGTGAGAATGATAGACAGTTTAGACACTGTAGTTATAGCAGAAACAGACTGTTGGAAAGGCTGTGCTGTGCCCTGTGTCTGTGCAGTGTGACTGTCAGCGCCGCTCGTGCTGGCGGTGGCACATGCACCGAACGCACGTGCGGTGCGCGTTCATTCGCTGGGCGCGCGAACGCACCCGATATTGTCCGATTAATGTTGAGGGGGGCCTTTGATTTTGTGTTGTTCCACGGCCCTGAGGGGTCTTAATGCGGCCCTGTGTATTACTGTAACATGAATGTGATGATGGATGCAGGATGCTAAGATGCTAAGATGCTAATATTGAAACACCTTGTGATAAGAATAGATTTCACTAAGTCTGCCTGATAGTTAACCCATTCAATCTGCGAACGCATACTGTGTCATTTTAGATTTGTTTAGCTATAACCATTATTTTATACTTTTGGCTATTCAAAAATAGCAGATCTACAAGCTCATAGCACGGCACCAAGTGTCGCGCTACGAGCTTGTAGATCTGCTATTTTTGGGAAAAATCGTGAAAATGTGTGCAAATCCTTGAATACATATTTTTTTTAAAGCGAAAATGTTTAACTCAAATCTTTGCTTCTGGGGGATTCTACAAATGTCTTCTATGTTTTTAAAAAAAGAACTTATGTTGCTATAACATCAGTGGTTCTCCAGCTTTTTTCATGTCAAGGACCACCCAAAATGATATGTGTTTGGCCGCGGACCCCCATCTTACAACATTTAGTTGAAGCAAAGATTTGAGTTAAAAATGTATAAATATATTCAAAGATTTGCACACATTTTCACGATTTCTTTAAAAGAAATAGCAGATCTACAAGCTCATAGCACGGCACCGAGTGCCGCGCTATGAGCTTGTAGATCTGCTATTTTTTAATAGCCAAAGAAATGTAAAATGACACAGATGCGTTCCCAGATAAAAGGATAAAAGCAGGAACTACATGGGAGCTGATTCTGCTGCTTCTTCTGCTGCAGGATGATTCCTGCCAAACGTCATTCCTGCTGCCTTGCTCGTGGGCGTGCTGCTAGATTAAACCTAGGATGTTGTGATGTGTACTTGGTGCTGAATAAATGGTGAACATGCAGACTGCTCTGTCAGCCTTGCTCCTCAAGAGATTCCACACATTCTCTTTGTGGAAATGTTGACTTTTGGATTGATCTTAAAGGTAGGGTATGGGATATTTTGGGGTATTTATTTATTTTTTGGTTAAAAGGTTAAACTACTATATTGTGATAGTAATCATTGCTACAGAGCGTTTGTTGGGTCACAGGGGTCTCTCCAGCTCTTTAGTAAACACAATATAAATACATTTTCAGGTAGGTGACAACATTTAAGCCAATCAGGAGAGAGCACTGAAAATGCATTTTCTGTTGAATAAAGAGCTGGTGAGACATGGAGACTCCTTTTACTGAACAAACACTCTATAGCAATGATTACTATCACAATATAGAGCTATTTAACACTGATTTTAACCAAAGTAAATCACTAACCCTACCTTTAATTGTTTCATAAATTCCAAAATTGACTCTTCTATTAGAATGAATATTCAGCATCCAAGTTCATCCAAACTTAATCTGGGCTGTTCGGTGCCTCAGAGATGTTGTAACTACCTGAACTTGGCCAGCCAGGGGGCGCACGGCACCTCTCATGTGAACCCACAGACAGACAATGGCGTAATCAGCTTCAGTCCTCATTCATTCATTCATCCTTGTTCTAGTGCAGCTCCCTGTGCAGCTCCCTGAACCCTGAACCTATTCATGTCTGTGTTGAGAGGAGAGGAGAGGAGAGGAGAGGAGAGGAGAGGAGAGGAGGTACTGACCGATGGCTCCAGGATAGACAGGAGATCCTCCCACTGGAGCTCCAGCTCACTGGAGGAGATGAGAGGAGGAGGAGGAGAGGGAGGTCCACCCAGCACCTCCGCAGACTGCTGGGTGGGACACAGAAGAACACCACAAACACACACAATATTACACACGGCCTGGTATGGGAACTGTACGGCCCGAGAAAAGATCAGCCTACAGCGAGTGGTACGATCGGCAGAGCGCATAATGGGAGGCCAGCTCCCTGTGCTCAAGGAACTGTACAATAAGCGGTGCGTGGTCAAAGCCAAGCGCATCATCAAGGACAAGCACCACCCAAGTCACAAACTGTTCAAACCCCTACAACGACCGCGGCCGGGCAAGGGGCCCTACCGCAGCATCAAGAGCAGCACCACCAGGTTCTGGAGCAGTTTTAACCCGGCTGCCGACAGGCTGCTGAGCAAGGCATGAGCCGTGTTCAGCAGTCTGATGACAGCCGGTGCTGTCAGACTGGTCTCAGACCTTTGCTCTTCCATGGACCTACCAGTGGATTATACCAGAGACAAGTGACTTGACTTGTTGTTTTCTTTGCTCTTCCTCATGGACCTACTTGCGGTAATAATAATAATAATGATTGCCAAATACAATCAATTTGGGGGGTCTTTGACTTGAAGAAATTTGAAAACCACTGCTGTACACCACAATAGAATAGATTAGAATAGATTAGAATAGAATAGAACAGAACAGAAAGGGAGGGCTTGTACCTGTGGTTCATGTGTGAAGGGAAAAGTTTCAGAGAGAGAGAGAGAGAGAGAGAGAGAGAGAGAGAGAGAGAGAGAGAGAGAGAGAGAGAGAGGAGAGAGAGAGAGAGAGAGAGAGAGAGAGAGAGAGAGAGAGAGAGAGAGAGAGAGAGAGAGAGAGAGAGAGAGAGAGAGAGAGAGAGAGAGAGAGAGAGAGAGAGAGAGAGATGCTGACATTTAAACAAAGTAAACATGGTCTATAAACAACAGTACCTGGTCATTGTCATGATGCTCCATCTGTCTCTCTCTCCTCCTCCTCCTCCCCTCCTCCTCCTCATCATCATCTTCATCTCGAGGACGAACCTGGTTGGACTGATGGACCTGGGTTGATCGTCCAATAGGAACCAAGTTCTGGACGGATGGACCAATAGGAATGCGGGTCTGGTCATGTGGTGTGTCATCTCTCAGCGCTTCATCCTGTAATGAAACACATGTTTCTTTAACCTCTTAAAGGGCTCTGTACTAAGCCCCCTACTGTTTTCCCTCTACACTAAATCTCTTTGCCGATCTATAAGCTTTCACAATACGTAGCAACGTGTGAGTGAATGTGTGAAGAATACAATGTGATGAACAATGTTAGGGGTCCTCAAGGTTTTTTCAGGTGAAGGACCCCTTATCTGAGAGAGAGTTGAAGCAGGGACCCCTTATCTGAGAAAGAGATGAAGCAGGGACCCCTTAGCTGAGAGAGAGATGAAGCAGGGACCCCTTATCTGAGAGACACATGAAGCAGGGACCCCTTAGCTGAGAGAGAGATGAAGCAGGGACCCCTTAGCTGAGAGAGAGATGAAGCAGGGACCCCTTAGCTGAGAGAGAGATGAAGCAGGGACCCCTTAGCTGAGAGACAGATGAAGCAGGGACCCCTTAGCTGAGAGACAGATGAAGCAGGGACCCCTTAGCTGAGAGAGAGATGAAGCAGGGACCCCTTAGCTGAGAGAGAGATGAAGCAGGGACCCCTTAGCTGAGAGACAGATGAAGCAGGGACCCCTTAGCTGAGAGAGATGAAGCAGGGACCCCTTAGCTGACAGAGAGATGAAGCAGGGACCCCTTAGCTGAGAGAGATGAAGCAGGGACCCCTTAGCTGAGAGACAGATGAAGCAGGGACCCCTTAGCTGACAGAGAGATGAAGCAGGGACCCCTTAGCTGAGAGAGATGAAGCAGGGACCCCTTAGCTGAGAGACAGATGAAGCAGGGACCCCTTAGCTGACAGAGAGATGAAGCAGGGACCCCTTAGCTGAGAGAGAGATGAAGCAGGGACCCCTTAGCTGAGAGACAGATGAAGCAGGGACCCCTCACTACATAATGAATACAATTGTGTTGCAGATTCAACTTTTTTCATAGATATAAGATAACTTCATAGACTTGTTTGACAGCACTGTCATCAGTGTTGCGTAAATTCATGTTTTTAGTTTGTTTGTTTACACATACTTAGTAAACTTTACCTTTGGCTTTGTACTTGGTCTGCTCTTTTTTCCCCTCTATACCAAACCACCCCAGAATAGGGATGCTAGGGTTCAAGTAATAATAATACATCAGACTTATGTAGTGCTTTTCTTAATACCCATCGCAGTCGCATTTACAAAACAAATCAAAATAAACATCTTGTGTGGTCAACAAGTGGTTAAAAACAGTTCCTATTAGAAAAAGATTTGGCGGCCCCGCTGTAGTAACTCTGAGGACCCCTGAGGGGTCCCGGACCCCCTGTTGAAGACCCATGAGAGTGAACCAAAATGAACTTTGCTTCAATAGGAGCTGTGTTGTTTGTTCTGCCCGTCCTGTCCTGTCTTCTCTGTGTTGTTTCTATTGTTATCTGCATCCTCAGTGAACCCAGACAGACAGACAGACAGACAGACAGACAGACAGACAGACAGACAGACAGTGTGAATAGTTGTCCTGTCTGCTATGTGTCTCACATTGTCTCACATCCATACGTCCATTCTCAGCCTACAGACATTCCATATGTTCTGTCTGCCTCGGAGACAAGCCGCCGTGCTAAGTTTAGACTCAACCTTTAGTGGGGGGGGGGGGGGCTTATACAACGTACCCAACGACCCCCTGTCCACACATGACCTGCTACGTGTTTATTATTAATGTATACACGTTATATTTATTGATAGACTGGACATAAAGTTTGTTATTCTTATTTGTCTTATTTAAGCTGTAAGTGTAAATGTGTAACAACGAGGTTGTTCAGTTCAGCTCCATAAGCAGGAGAGACGGAAATGCTGCGGGCGCAGCGAGGAGATTTAAATGATGCGTGTTGAACTGAAAGGTTCACACGGAATGTCATTTACACATCCTCTCATGGACTGTGAGCTTTATATGTAACATTATTACACATCCTCACATGGACTGTGAGCTTTATATGTAACATTATTACACATCCTCTCATGGACTGTGAGCTTTATATGTAACATTATTACACATCCTCTCATGGACTGTGAGCTTTATATGTAACATTATTACACATCCTCTCATGGACTGTGAGCTTTATATGTAACATTATTACACATCCTCTCATGGACTGTGAGCTTTATATGTAACATTATTACACATCCTCTCATGGACTGTGAGCTTTATATGTAACATTATTACACATCCTCACATGAACTGTGAGCTTTATATGTAACATTATTACACATCCTCACATGAACTGTGAGCTTTATCTGTAACATTATTACACATCCTCTCATGGACTGTGAGCTTTATATGTAACATTATTACACATCCTCTCATGGACTGTGAGCTTTATATGTAACATTATTACACATCCTCACATGGACTGTGAGCTTTATATGTAACATTATTACACATCCTCTCATGGACTGTGAGCTTTATATGTAACATTATTACACATCCTCACATGGACTGTGAGCTTTATATGTAACATTATTACACATCCTCACATGGACTGTGAGCTTTATATGTAACATTATTACACATCCTCACATGGACTGTGAGCTTTATATGTAATATTATTAGACTGAATATAATTGACAGTGGTGGAAAAAGTACTCAAATGTTTTACTTAAGTAAAAGAATCAATACTGCAATGTAGAAGTACTCTTCTACATTCGTTACAAGTAAAAGTCGGAATTATAAATTTACTTGAGTAAAGGTACAAAAGTATTGCCATCAAAATGTACTTAAAGTACCAAAAGTAAAAGTACTAAAATGTTTGAAAATAGCAGATCTACAAGCTCACAACGCGTCGCGTTGCGACGCGTTGTGAGCTTGTAGATCTGCTATTTTCAAATAGCCTATAAAATAGGGATAAGGTGGTTAATGTATGTTTGATAATGTAATCCTTTATATCTGCAAAGTAACTGGTAACTAAAGTTTTCAAGTAATTGTAGTGGAGTAAAAGTACAATGTTTGCCTCTGAGAAGTAGTGGAGTAGAAGTAAAAGTATTGGAAATTGGAAATACTCAAGTAAAGTAGAAATACCTCAAAATTGTACTTAAGTACAGTATGTACAATGTACTTAGTTACATTCCACCACTGAGGTCAATACAAGGTCTGCTAAGAGGATTTTAAACCCAAGAAAGCGCTATGGCTCGTTTCCATTGGGGTCCTTTAGTATATCCTGACATGAACTGTGAGGTTGATATGTAACATTATTAGACATCCTCACATGAACTGTGAGGTTGATATGTAACATTATTAGACATCCTCACATGAACTGTGAGCTCCGTTATATCACCACTGTCATGGGGAAACCTCCTATGTCCAAATCTGTTACTTTTCAGAAAGTGGAGGGGAAAAAGAACCCGTGTTCAAATGCATCCAACGTAGTTATTATTTAGTCACAAACTCTCATTAATGTTTAAAATTGTTTCTCCAAAAACATAAAAAATAGCCGATCTCACAAGGCCTTGCGAGCTTGTAGATCGGCTATTTTTGCAACTTTTGCGTGACACTGTAGTGCGACAAAGTAGGCTGTTAATTTGCGGGGGAAAAAACTAAAAGTTGAAATATGGAGATACAAGGTTTCTGCCTGAGAGAGACCATATATTTAACATTCAGATATCCTCACATGAACTGTAAGGTTCATATTTAACATTCAGACATCATAACTGTAAGGTTCATATTTAACATTCAGACATCATAACTGTAAGGTTCATATTTAACATTCAGACATAACTGTAAGGTTCATATTTAACATTCAGACATCATAACTGTAAGGTTGATATGTAACATTTAAACATCCTCGTATGAACCTACAGTTCATGTGAGGAGGGGAACACGCTGCTGGTACATGATGTAACATCACATGATCTACTTATTATGCGTGTACATGATTCCACCCTGCATGTCATCTCTGCTTCTGCAGGGCCGGATC
Source organism: Gymnoscopelus braueri (assembly GCF_963280865.1). NCBI lineage: Eukaryota > Metazoa > Chordata > Actinopteri > Myctophiformes > Myctophidae > Gymnoscopelus > Gymnoscopelus braueri. The sequence continues at coordinate 2,590,469 of NC_137615.1, forward strand.
CAGCTCTGCTGCACGGGGACCTGATACCATATAAGAGAAAAGCTGTACCATGTTGTTCACCTCAGTGGAGAGTTAAACACATCTATAATGTGCTCGTTGGTTTTAGATAAACATCCACTATGATTTATGAGCTTAATGTCGCTCCCGGCCTTTTTTTTCCTTCTTCTCCATCTCAGCAGGAGAAAGATCTTGCCCTGTGATCTGTATCTTAACTGTTGTGCATACTTTTGGTGACTGAATTGTCCTCGTGGGATCAATATAAAGGTCTTATCTTATATATACCTGTATATACTCCCACTTTGATACTTTCAGCAACAGTTCTTTATGACAGTGGTTCTCACACTTTTTCATGTCAAGGACCCCCAAAATGATATATATTTGGCCACGGACCCCCATCTCAAAATATTTTATTCCAGGGACCCCCAGATGCAAAGACTTGAGTACAAATGTTTGCTTTGAAAATATATATGTATTCAAAGGTTTGCACAAATGTTCACGATTTTTCAAAAATAGTAGATCTACAAGCTCATAGCGCGGCACTCAATTGATAGCTATTTTAAGCTCCCAGCTGCCATTTTGGACACCATCTTGAAAATGACGCCTTTCCAGAACGTATATAATCGTAGACTAGTATTGGCATGCTAAAAAACATATATGTTATTTATCATGCCCAATACTACCAGAATCCATTGAAAACCCTTTTGTATAATGTTTTTGTAGGTTAAGTGATATTTCTTCATATATTGACTATAATAGTAAAAGGGTTATTTATTTATAACCATGTGATAGTCTGAAACACATCCTGTTAGAACCCTGGTCATATACAGACAGACAGACAGACAGACAGACAGACAGACAGACAGACAGACAGGTGTCAACAGTCTAGAGTAATCTGGGTTTTTCAGTCTCGCTACTTTGGTCACAAGGCCACTGGAACGTGTGCACACGCATGCACACATACATGCACACATACATGCACGCACACACACACACACACACACACACACACACACACACACACACACACACACACAGTGTGCGTGCGTGCGTGCGTGCGTGCGTGCGTGCGTGCGTGCGTGCGTGCGTGCGTGCGTGCGTGCGTGCGTGCGTGCGTGCGTGCGTGCGTGCGTGCGTGCGTGCGTGTGTGTCAGATGACATGCAGGTGGAATGTGAAAACAGTTTTCAGGAACATTAAAGTTCTCAATGTTAATTCAGGGAAGCTATGAAGTGTGTATAAGGTGTCACCTTCACTAACATCATCATTTAACGTGTGTGTGTGTGTGTGTGTGTGTGTGTGTGTGTGTGTATGTGTGTGTGTGTGTGTGTGTGCGTGTGTGCGTGTGTGCGTGTGTGTGTGTACAGGTACAGTATGGACTGTTCCAGTTAGACATGTCTCTAGATGTTGTTACAGAGGTGAATGTCCTGTACCTAACTGTTGCCATCTGAAACTCTTCAACATTTCTTGTTAGAATGTAATAGATCTAGAGAGGTATGGGCCAGCATGGAAGGAGTTGGCTTCAATATTGAAATAAATAGCAAATCATGCAGGTATGCTATGGTATATTCAATGAATTCTTTTGGTGGATTATGTGTGTTCTATTGGCCAAACGTTGGACAACAAGAAATCCCTGATAATGTTGTTTTTAACCAGATACTGACCCGTCTTAAAAGGGCTCGTTCTCTGGATACGGTTTGCAGTAACAGTGAATGGATGAATATTCTATAGAATATTATGACAGAGAGACAAACAGACAGAGGTACAGACAGACAGAGAGACAGACAGTCAGTCAGTCAGACAGACAGACAGACAGACAGACTGAGGCTCATGTGTTGTGCAATATGTTTGGACATGTCCAGGTGGGCGTGTCCTAGTGGGCGTGTCCCGGCGTGTCCAGTAGAACACTTTGGAAGTGTCGCCTCGGCAACGCTACAGCGTCTGACACGCGTCTGCTGTTCTGCTGCCATAACCCTAACCCACGCGGAACAGCTGCCCTCACAGCAGATATACAGGAGATAGGCTCCTACCCTGTGGAACACATGGCTCAGCAAGACTTACTTACTTACTTACTTACACTTAGTTTACATCTGATAACACATATACTTCTACACTTAGTTTACATCTGATAACACATATACCTCTACACTGAGTTTACATCTGATAACACATATACCTCTACACTGAGTTTAAATCTGATAACACATATACCTCTACACTGAGTTTACATCTCATCACATTTTCATCTCTTGATAACATGCTGACAGCAATGCTAACATAACAGTAAGAAGGCATAGCCAGCACTCCCAAGTCCTTCTGGTAGGCTACTTGTAATTCATATGCATAGCATTCGGCGTCAAGCCTTCCTCAGCGTGTGTGTGTGTGTGTGTGTGTGTGTGTGTGTGTGTGTGTGTGTGTGTGTGTGTGTGTGTGTGTGTGTGTGTGTGTGTGTATATATATATTTATATATATATATATATATATATATATAGTTATATATATATATATATATATATATATATATATATATATATATATATATATATATATATATATATATATATATATATATAACTATATATATATATATATATATATATATATATATATATATATAACTATATTTATAGTTATACACGCTGAGGAGGGCTTGACGTGCACCCGCAAACTGCACTATATACAGACTGAGAGTACTCGTTTTTGTTTTCTACAGCAATGCTAACAGACTGGTTAGACACACATCTCAGCACTGTGTGTGTGTGTGTGTGTGTGTGTGTGTGTGTGTGTGTGTGTGTGTGTGTGTGTGTGTGTGTGTGTGTGTGTGTGTGTGTGTGTGTGTGTGTGTGTGTGTGTGTGTGTGTGTGTGTGTGTGTGTGTGTGTGTGTGTGTGTTGCGTTGCAGGGTGTTCCTACCAGGTGACTCATCTTCACCAACACCCTACTGCTGTGGAATCCTGGATGGATTCTATCTATAGAAACCACTTTGTTTACTTAACGGGTGTGTTGACTCACTGTGATGTGACATCACACCAGACAGTATGTGACATCACAACAGACACATGTGACATCACACTAGACACATGTGACATCACACCAGACAGTATGTGACATCACAACAGACACATGTGACATCACAACAGACACATGTGACATCACAACAGACACATGTGACATCACACCAGACACATGTGACATCACACCAGACAGTATGTGACATCACACCAGACAGTATGTGACATCACACCAGACACATGTGACATCACACCAGACACATGTGACATCACACTAGACACATGTGACATCACACCAGACACATGTGACATCACACCAGACACATGTGACATCACACCAGACACATGTGACATCACACCAGACACATGTGACATCACACCAGACACATGTGACATCACAACAGACACATGTGACATCACACCAGACACATGTGACATCACACCAGACACATGTGACATCACACCAGACACATGTGACATCACACCAGACACATGTGACATCACACCAGACACATGTGACATCACACCAGACACATGTGACATCACACCAGACACATGTGACATCACAACAGACACATGTGACATCACACCAGACAGATGTTGCATCTTCAGCTGACTCTAAACAGAAGAAGAGGTGAATATCGTAGCCACGATGTGATATAAAGTCATTAACTCACAACCCACGTTTCGACCTACTGAGGTCTTCTTTTCCTTTTCCTTTTTGGGCGGTGAAACCGCCCCTATAAGTGAGATTTGGAAAAATGTACAAATACTTTGGCCAGTGAAACCGGCCCTGAAAGTGAAGTTTGGAAATTAGTACAATTATCCTGCGCTGTGATTGGCCAATCACAATCTATTCAGGACTGTGATTGGCCAGTGTCACATGACACATGTGCATAGCCCTATATAAGCAACCATAACTCGAAAAAAACCAAGACTTTGTTTTTTTCGAGTTATGGTTTCGTCCATCATAAAGAGTGTTTCAATAAATGTATTTATCTTTTGTACATGATTGGTTGACCGCCCACTTCACACAGGGTGTGATTTTTTTTTTACTAATTGAGATAATTTTTACCCTTTTTTCTCCTTCATTCAAATCACTTGATGTCACACGGCTGTTACCTCTTTAAGCTCCTCCTCTTCCTCCTGTTCTCCGTCCAGCCCGGCGGGCGGGGGTCGGTCCATCTGGCGGTCAGCGTGGGGGGGTTCTCTCTGGACCAGTGGGGGGCGATGGTGGTCAGTGTGGGGGGGCAGCATGTCGGGCTCTCTCTGGACCAGCCAGGCCTCCAGCTCCGTACCGGGAACCTGCGATATGGACATACAACACATTTTATTACTTATACTTCAACATTTAGGGAAGCCACTTCTTTTTCAAACGATGGAACGGGAGCTCACTCCAGTAGTAAGGAGGTGCTGACCATGGGATATAAATGTTTCAAAGAAAAGAGGTCACACAGCTCGTCGTCACGATGCAACCTTTTAAAATGTTATAACGTTTCGACAAAGTCTGTCTTCTTCAGGGTCTTCATACGCTGGAGAAGACATCGTGACTACGAGCTGTGAGACCTCTTTTCTTTGAACCACTCATTTTTGTTACCTCTTTTTCTACCCAATGTAGTCATTATGCCATTTAATTCCAGGACGTAGTGCCTCCGCACTACTTCTCCTGTTCAACATTCGCAAGTGACAAGCTCCGCCCCCCAGCCCGTATAAGAGCGTACAGTGACAAATATCATCCTCCTCGCCCGGCTTCCCTTCCCCCCAACATGACCAACTGTGTTCATATAGACTGTGTTCATATAGACTGTGTTCATATAGACTGTGTTCATATAGACTGTGTTCATATAGACTGTGTTCATATAGACTGTGTTCATATAGACTGTGTTCATACAGTATAGACTGTGTTCATATAGACTGTGTTCATATAGACTGTGTTCATATAGACTGTGTTCATATAGACTGTGTTCATATAGACTGTGTTCATATAGACTGTGTTCATATAGACTGTGTTCATATAGACTGTGACTGTGTTCATATAGACTGGACTGAATGTCACTCTCGGGATCAGTAAAGATCTCATCTTATCTTATCCAGTGGTGGAAAAAGTACTCCGATATTTTACTTAAGTAAAATGAGCAATGCCACAATATATACAATATAAATACTCTGTTACAAGTAAAAGGCCTGTGTTCAAAATGTTACTTGAGTAAAAGTACAAAAGTATTGGCTTCAAAATATACTTAAAGTACCAAAAAGTACTCAAATGTTTGAAAATAGCAGATCTACAAGCTCACACTTGTCAGCTTGTAGATCTGCTATTTTCAAATAGCCTATTTATGACATAGGGCTAAAGTGGTTAATGTATGTTTCATAATATAATAATGTATATCTGCAAAGTAACTAGTGACTAAGGTTTTCAAATAATTGCAGTCGAGTACAAAGTACAATATTTGCCTCTGAGACGTAGTGTAGAGTAGAAGTAAAAGTACTGAAAATTGGAAATACTCCAGTAAAGTAAAAAATATCTCAAAATTATACGTAAGTACAGTACTTGAGTAAATGTACTTAGCTACTTTACACCACTGATATCTCATCACCTGTATTCTGTCCAGGGATCGAACCCAGCTCAGGAGGCGTCTGGTCGTGGCGTCGGAACCTTGGGCGTCGCCGTCGATGCTCTTCGGGCGAAGCTCCGCCCCTTGCCGGAGGTTCCTGAGGTTGTGGAAGTGGGTGTGGCTCAGCGCCAGGCTGGGACCGCCCTGCAGCATGTGCTGCCACGCCCCCGCCGGCAGGTACGGTTCGAGTCCCACGTCCACCCACACGCCACACAGGCTGAGCAGGATGGCCACCTGGATCAGGCCTGGAAGGACACACAGACCTGAGGTACTGTACTTGGACCGCTTTTTATCATCTACACTTAACTGTCTTAATATAAATATGAATACAAAATAGTATTCTGAAAATACACATCAAGATGAATTGAATACATAGGACCACAATGGAAACAAGTCCCCAGAACTTTTTTGTGTTATCCTTTTAGCCTTAATGTTTTACTGTACCTCTGTGCTGTTTACATTTATGACTAATTAAGCATTCAATCAATCAATCAATCAAACCCCCCCCCCCCTCTATGTTGCCAAGAACTGGATAATTGATTGAGGTCATGTGATCAGTGACATACACAGGTCATGTGATCAGTGACATACACAGGTCATGTGATCAGTGACATACACAGGTCATGTGATCAGTGACATACACAGGTCATGTGATCAGTGACATACACAGGTCATGTGATCAGTGACATACACAGTGTGTACTTTTGGCTGAGGGGTCGGAGCCAGAAGTACACCCTGCGTATGTCACTGATCACATGACCTCAATCAATTATCCAGTTCTAGGCAACATAGAAGGGGGGGGGGGGGCTTTTTTCTTATTTCCAACTCTAAGGTGTATTAAAGACATAGTTCAATGTTGAAAATTAGTGGTATACCCCTTTAAGCCCTATTGTTTGGATACTCAAAAATAGCATTATTATTAATATCATTATTTTATGTTTTACAAATGTTTGTTTTTACTTTGTTAATGTAAGTATGTTTTGAGTAATTTTATGTCATGGTATTGCTACTTTTACTTAAGTAAAAAATCTACTTGTTCCACCTCTGACCTTCATTGAAGAACTTCTTCAGGTACATGACTCCACCAGGGTCCAGAAGTTCTGGAGGGTTGTGGGTTCCAATCCCTCCTCAGAAAAACAGTCTTTGGTTCCTCAGCAGTGACAGAATGTTGTTTTTATTGTGAGAGTCGGAGACGTTTGAAAACGACTGAAGAGGACAAGTTCAAGTCCCCTCCTCTGCCCTCTGAGCCTACAGTGACAGAGCCTTTGAGCAAGGCAGGGGCCAACTCTACAAGATTGTGATTGTACCGGTCAGCTCCCAGTACAACAATAATAGACTGTGGTTGTACTGGGAAGGCCCTTGGTTAGAATATATCACTGTATGAATGTAAAAGTCTTCACAGCATCATTACAACAGTAATATTTAATAAAACAGTGAGTTTGACTTTTATCAGGAAGCTTTCATCTGAAACTTGTCATTCTTCATCCGGACTCCAAAACAGTTCTGCAAATAGATATGAGATTAAAATCAGCATGTGTCAACATTTGAATAGAAATGAAAATATGCAGAAATGTTTCATAGATAAATAGATTAGCCAGCAGACATGTTGTAAATATTACTTTGTTAAACTTGGCACCAAAGTTACACTTAATCACAAAGGAATTCAATAATATTTCTGAAAAATAACAGATCTACAAGCTCACAATGCACGAGCTTGTAGATCTGCGCTGGTACTATCATCAGTAATAAATAGGCTTATTGACAAATAACCTGTTTAAAATCCAACAACATTAATAATAACTATAACTGCCTTTGTTGTAACCTAAAGTCAACCCTGACAGCGCTGTCAGCTGACCAGTTATGACATATTGTTCTCCAAGATAACACACACACACACGCACGCACGCACGCACGCACGCACGCACACACACACACACACACACACACACACACACACACACACACACACACACACACACACACACACACACACACACACACACACACACACACACACACACACACACACACACACAGCTTTATCTACAGGATCCAGTAACTTTGACCTAGATTAGAAACTAGTTTGGTAATCACCTAGCAGTTTGGCTGGTGTGACACCAACAGTGGTGACCTATCGAATTATGTGACTCATCTTATGTGACTTATGCACTATTTTGTATCATTATTATTATTAATGTTGTAATGTTAAAATCACTAAAATCACTTGAAGTCATGTAGTCTGTTGTGAAACTTTACAGATTATGTTACAAAAATACAAAATAATACAACATTTAATTGCCTTCCTTTGGTTGTGAGAAGTACACATTTTATCCACATTTTTCTTCTATATTACTTAATCAAATAATGAATTACCACATAACAGAACATCTAGATTAAGTCAGATCTATTGAAAACACTCTGACAGGACTGCATGCTTTAAAAAAGAAAAAGCTTCTGGAAGTTACTGTACAAACAATTACAAAGCTGACTCCCTTGGGTCACCAGATTCTTTAAGTCACCAGCTCGTGTGTAACACGTCTACTTATAGTTACCTCCCAGTTACTGATGTAATCTCAACTGTTTCCCTGGAAATATCTGTGTTATTATTATAGGTGACTGAGTTGTTGTTATGTACACTTTACAGGATGTTTATAAACCAATGGCCCAGGGGTCCTTGGGGGGGCTCCAGGGGGTCCCCAGCCAAAGTAGTATAGTATCCTTTTAACCACGTTATCCATAATAATGTTGGCTATTCAAAAATAGCAGATCTACAAGCTTTTGAATACTTTTGAATTTCTTTAACAGGCCATACTGTAAATCTTCTCTCCTGGGGGTCTGGGGCCAAATAGGCTGCATATCAATTTTGGGGGGTCCCTGACTCCCTGACGAAAAACGTTAGAGACCCACTGATATATAGTTCAGAGCCTCTGAATAATAACATAATAATAACAATATAACCCACCATAATTATTTTACTGTCGCTTGTCAAGAACTGATCTGACCAACAAGGCTTGACAAGCGACACCATCCCTCGCGCGATGAATATAGCCAATTAGAGTCAAATAGAGTCAATTAAGTCAATTAAATCAATTAAGCTATAACGCCAGGTTTATAAAACATGTCACAGTTTTAGTAACTATAAATATCCTCCATGCATAATTATAAAACATATTCATAATCTTTCCATTGATCAACATCATCAGATGATTTTTGTCATCACAATGTCAATCAAATAAACCAACATAGAGCCATAAACTCCAATAAAGATGAATACCTTATTTATGTTACTTTACTATTTAATTTAAAGATAGAGTCTAACTCCCGTTTATTCGCTTTAATTTGTTATTTTACTAGTATGAACAGTCTATTCTATAATAAAACATATATATGTATATCATATTTATTGTCTTACCGTGTGTAGTTTAAATCGTGTCTCTGTAGAGTGTGTGTTATTTTTACAGCCACTCTGAGCAGCTGAACCTTTATACCGGCACTAGTATGACCATCCCATAGGCCAGGGGGGAGGGGGCCGCCGCTGATTGGCTGACAGGCCGCAGACTGGAAGGTCCCATAGGCCGGAGGGGCCAGGCCTTAGCAACGGGACGGGAACCCCCCTCCCTCCATAGCAACGGGAACCCCCTCCCCCTCCCAGAGGTGACGTAGGGTCGCATACTGTCCCTTCAACACAGATACACAACAACAACAACACACTAAGTTATGTGCGACATGTGTGTGTGTGTGTGTGTGTGTGTGTGTGTGTGTGTGTGTGTGTGTGTGTGTGTGTGTGTGTGTGTGTGTGTGTGTCCTAAACAAGACTGTACACGCACGCGCGTGCGCGTGTGAGAGGTGAATATCGTAAACAGCTAAAGAATGAGACAGACTGACTGACATACAGTTCAAATATATTTCATACACTACACAGACCCATTTTTATGGGTTGCAAGTTTTTTGTTTCCTATAAAAAAATATTACAAATCAAACATTTCTTTCATAAATTAAAATATTTCATAAAGAATTTCATAAATTAAAGAAATCCAAGAAATTCCATAAAATAACATTTTAAAAAACTTTTAAGAAGTAGTGAAAATAGCTGATCTGTAAGCTTGTATATCAGCTATTTTCACTATAGTTTGGGTTCTGGCCTGGGGGGGAGACATCAAATTTCTCTTTTCGGTTTAAAAAGTTTGGGAAACACTGGGCTGGTTTGATACAGTTCAAAGTATCATTTGATACTAGATACAGTTGATGTATCTGCAACTGTTTGATATGTTTTATATTTGGACACGAGACTGTTTTGATTTTTAATCATTTGTTTAGACTGATGCTATAGGTTCTTGGTTTCCCTGTCTCTCTGTATTCTCTGTATGTCTTTACCTTGTTTACTGTAAGTCACTCTGGATAAAGAGCGTCTGATAAAATGTCTAAGTTGTAAATTGTAGCCTAATAAACCATTCCATCCACTCTTTTATGTTTATACCTGGTGTGAACTTATGATGTGACAATAAAGGAGAAGTTGATCAATAATAAGACATTTATTGGAGGTATTATTATTAAATCAGAAAGAGTCACACAACAAGAGAATGAAGCATGAGGGCACTTTAGCTGTTAGAGCCATGCTTGGATTGTGTTTGTACTGACACCTACTGTCAAGACAGTGAACTACAACATGTTTATGGTTCTCAAACCTGAATGCCATATTTAGAACAAAGGAAAAAGAAGAAAAAGGAGCCCATATGATGTTGCACATTCTTCATTTATTTCAAAAAAGACGTTTTTTCAAAACAGTGAAAAAAAAAAAAAAAAAGACACATTGACCATGATGATGATGATGACGATGAAGATCACATCATGTTAAATAGCAAAGTGATATCAACCAATAGAACCTCATGGAATTATTATGAGTCTTTGATGATCATAGGGCACACTGGAGCAACAATATTTAAATCACACAATAAAATGCATAAAAAAACACATCAATGACCTCATATAATATTCAACCACTGAAGGCAAATTCCATCAGTTTGTCAAGCGATCAGATCTGTGTAAAGACACAGGAATTAGTTAATGCTCTTGGTCGCATGATGCTGTGGCTCGACGAAAATAGCAGATCTACAAGCTGTCGCGTCGCGACACGTTGTCAGCTTGTAGATCTGCTATTTTGGGTGAGTGACACAAGTATAAATGAGACTTCGGTATCTAGGAGTGTCTAGACTGACTGAGTCACATGTGTTTGTTAATCAGATTCGAGTCACATTTCAAAACACCTCGAAAAAGTGGGTCAAATCTGATTCACAACATTGAGAGCACTTTCTGTAGAAAGAGCGTGAGAAGAAACTCCATACCTCTTCTACCAGTCATTTAGGGAATGTTAGCTCATTGTTCCATGAAAAACACGTTAGAATATACAACCTTTATGACCTGCATTGTTTAGTTCAGTTTAGTGTTTGAAGCGCAAACATCTACAAACATCTCACTGTCTTCCACCAGGAAGTATGTTCACAGAATGTTGTCCCAGAATTAGAGACATTGGTGTTTCAGTGGTTAAAAAAAAGACCGTTTTAGTTTTGATGTTTGAAGTGGTCGTTGTTTTATACTTGGAGATCAGAACTTGGTCCACGTGTCCTGATCCTGGACCAGATGAGGTCCTGGTCCGTATCAAAGTGGTTCTGACTATGTAATGATGCAGTGATGTTTAATGTGAATCTTGATGTAACTTCATTAACATAATACTTAATGAATAATAATAACACTGCATAAACATGAGCAGAGATGTAAAGTGCATGATGACTTCTTCATACCGCTGTCATTTCTTTCCTTCATTTCTTTTTCTTTCTTTCTTTCTATCTAATATATTAACTCTTTGCCTGCCACCGACAACATTTCTGGTCAGATTATGCCTTAGCCACTGACGAGCTTGACGAAATTTTGAGTTTTCAGTGTGTATGTGTGGGGGGGGGGGGGGGGCTGTTCCGCAGCCTGTGAATGATACCAGGATCACCGAAGAAGAGTACACCCAGAAATCACGTGATCACAACAAAATGAGACTGGTTTTGTCTAGTGTTATAAGATTTATGAAAGTAACATTTTCTCTGTATTTGGCGAAAACAAGCCAAATTAATCTGGCCAGTGGCCATAACTATGGAATGGATTACCGCCACCGGACACTTTTCCCCCCAATTCTACGAGACCCCAGCGCGTGTAATGAGGTGATCGCCGTGAGGACGGTGATCACGGAAAATATTCCATGATTTTTTTAAAGGTTAGAAAAATCGCTCGTTTTCGCTGGCAGTGGCGTGACACTTTTCTGAAAAACTCTGGCAGTTAAAGAGTTAATTAGGGTCTGTGTCCACCATGGCATTTTTTTTCCTGAGCGTAGTGTATGTTCAGAATAGTTTTCAATCAGAGAGCTTTATATTTATGCTGGAAACACCAGCGGCGTGTTCTGCGCTCACTGCTCATGTCTGGATCTCGTGTTCTGCGCTCACTGCTCATGTCTGGATCTCGTGTTCTGCGCTCACTGCTCATGTCTGGATCTCGTGTTCTGCGCTCACTGCTCATGTCTGGATCTCGTGTTCTGCGCTCACTGCTCATGTCTGGATCTCGTGTTCTGCGCTCACTGCTCATGTCTGGATCTCGTGTTCTGCGCTCACTGCTCATGTCTGGATCTCGTGTTCTGCGCTCACTGCTCATGTCTGGATCTCGGGGCTGAGAGTTGAAATGTGTTTTTTTAGCAGAGAGCGGTGGATAATGTTTTCAGCTGAGAAAAACAATGCGTTGGTGAACACACAGCCTTATGGCCCTTACACACCGGGGACGATTTTTTTCATGCGAATAATACGTTTTTTTTTTAAAAACCTTATAAAGTCAATGCAAGCTTCCACGGAGCAAAAAAGCTAAGCGAAAAAGCGTCTTTTAATTATTCGGAACGAGTCCGAATTTTACGTATATTCGCATAATCGCCGGTGTGTAATGACCTTTAGTGTTGTTG
>NC_137615.1:2605576-2635576 GCF_963280865.1 Gymnoscopelus braueri
GTCAGTGGGGCAAACGCAGTCCCCACCAAAAATATTTACTATTCTGTCCCTATCGGTACATAACTCGGACGGCGCTGATTCGACTAGCAGACCATCGGCTGGTCGTTGCGGGCACTCGCGCCTGGAGGCGCTCGGGCTTGGCAACTCCTCAGCCTCAAGGTCTGCTGAGTCGGCGCGCCTCCGTCATGGTCCAAAACTATACTTTATCGGCGAAAAAAAGAAGTCCGCGGATGACTGAAAAAGTTTTACCCCAAGCATTCTGTGAAAATGGAAAGCTCACAAAGTTAAAAACCATTGGGGTGAGTTTTCCGGAGTGAGTTTTCTCAGGTCCTGGGGTGAGTTTTCCTACCCCCGAAAATCTTGGGGGTGAGTTTTCCTACCCTGTGGGGTGAGTTTTCCTACCCTGTGGGGTGAGTTTTCCGGAGTGAGTTTTCCTAGCAATGGGGTGAGTTGGTTTTGGAGTGAGTCTTCTTGATACCACCCGTACTGCTGTTATTATGCTGACCTGTTGAGAGCATAGGCGCCGATTTATGCTCATGCCCACGGGTGCTAAACCCCATCGTTTCCATGTTGAAAACATTTTAAAAAATCCAAGATAACGTGATCCGAAGATTTACTGCTCCATTCACTCCCTGTTTAACTTATTACTTAAAAATCCTGTATCTCGGCTCCTTTTTTTACTATGTATTTTTGGCCGAGACGTGCTATTTTCAAAGGCGTATAAAAGCGAACTGGAGGTCGCGATGACGTTTTTCTCGCAGAAGCACAGAGAAACCCTCCGTGATTAGCAACCATCAGGGGATTGAAATATGTCTGGCAGTGAAATAAATGTGACAGCCCTCGGCTATGCCTCACTGCTACAGGGAGCAGGGTTTTAGGGTTAGACATTATTTATTTGTATTATTACAAAACAAATAATAGATCCTCTTGTTGGTTGGTGGGAATACAAAATGGTTGGCTTAGAAGAAAAAATGTGTTGTGTTATGAGAGAGAGAGAGAGAGGGGGGGGAGAGGGGATGTAAACATGTTGAACTGGAGAGAGAGAGAGAGAGAGAGAGAGAGAGAGAGAGAGAGAGAGAGAGAGAGAGAGAGAGAGAGAGAGAGACACGCACACGCGCGCGCGCACGCACACACACACACACACACACACACACACACACACACACAGAGAGAGAGAGAGAAGCAGTAATGTTAGCTCTATGAGACTCACCCCACACACAGCAGGAAGCTCATCACAGATATAAAGTAATTACTCTGGTAATAAAGCAGGTTATTGATGATCCTGTTGTTCCATCTGGTGACGTCACGGATGTCCGGAGCGGCGAAGCGGGCCGAGCCCAGGAGGAAGTCCTCTGTGGTCCTCAGAGGAGGAGGCTGTATGTCCACCATCTTACTGACCACAACAAACTACACCTCCCAGCATGCCATGCGGCTGAACTGAATGTTAACCATAACAAACTACACCTCCCAGCATGCCATGCGGGCTGAACTGAATGTTAACCATGACAAACTACACCTCCCAGCATGCCATGCGGCTTAACTGAATGTTAACCAAGAGGAAAATAGCAAGAGTCGCATTCTCCGGTTTACTTCCCGTTTCTCCTTGTTTCTGCGTGACGTAGGTGGACACCTTTTTAGGAGACAGGAAGCAAGTTGGAATCTATTGATTCCAATGGAAGAGTGAACGTGAACACAGCTTCTGAACCATTCTTTAGCTCCATGGTTACTGAACTAAATATTGGAGCCGATCAGTCACAAGACAAAAAATATGCACGATTTTCATACTAAAATTGCTCTTTTTTTTGGTGACACAAATTAGGAGAAAATCTACTTTGTTATCCACCTTTCTCTATCCCAGCAACACACTCTCGCGAGATCTGGGAAGATATCTGAAGAGTTCATCTGCAGTCTGACGGACGAGACATAGAGGGCTCTCCCAGCCAGCACGCCCACGTGGGTCCCATATGGGTTCAAGGTGGGCTAAACCACATGGGCCCCATGTCGGCATGTCAGCGGGATCCACTGGGGTCCCATCTGGGATGCCCATGTGGGCCATACGTGGGTACTACCTGGGCCCCACATGGGCCCCATGTGGGCTTTTAGGTGGGTTCTACCTGGGCCCCACATGGGCCCCATGTGGGCTTTAGGTGGGTACTACCTGGGCCCCACATGGGCCCCATGTGGGCTTTAGGTGGGTTCTACCTGGGCCCCACATGGGCCCCATGTGGGCTTTAGGTGGGTACTACCTGGGCCCCACATGGGCCCCATGTGGGCTTTAGGTGGGTTCTACCTGGGCCCCACATGGGCCCCATGTGGGCTTTAGGTGGGTACTACCTGGGCCCCATGTGGGCTTTAGGTGGGTTCTACCTGGGCCCTAGGTGGGTCCCATATGGTTTCAAGGTGGGCTAAACCATATGGGCCCCATGTCGGCATGTCAGCGGGATCCACTTGGGTCCCATCTGGGATGCCCATGTGGGCCTTACGTGGGTACTACCTGGGCCCCACATGGGCCCCATGTGGGCTTTTAGGTGGGTTCTACCTGGGCCCCACGTGGGCCCCATGTGGGCTTTAGGTGGGTATTACCTGGGCCCCATGTGGGCTTTAGGTGGGTTCTACCTGGGCCCCACATGGGCCCCATGTGGGCTATAGGTGGGTTCTACCTGGGCCCCACGTGGGCAACAACTAGGCAAGTCTATATGGGACAATGGTTCCTTTGATTTCCAACGTGGGTCCTAATAAGATTTAAATATAAATGAAATAGATTAAGCAGCAAACATGAACCGTGTTAATTATTGTAAGCACACCTAAAGTAAAAATTGGGTATAAGATTTTACACGTCTTCAGTTTTACCAGGATGAAAATAGACAACATATATTTTGACAAATTTATTAAAAACAAAATTTCAAGATAATGAAAATACAATGACAATGAAAATGGGAATAAAGATAGCAGCAGTGTAAAGGTGCAGGAAAAGAAGGCACACATCAAATGTGCAGGTGTACATACAGTATATACATACAAATTGTACGCTTAAAATGCAAAAAAAAATATTCCCACAATGCTCCACGAAGGCTCTGAGTCCTCCTGGTGGGGGCTCCTCACTGGCAGGTGAGTCAGTAAGATACAACAGCAGTGACAACACACAAATGTGTGTGGGGAGGAATCAATTGGCATAACAACTAAATTGGGGAGAAAAGGGTTAAAAAATAATTGGCTCTAATTTAGGGAAAAATAAGGGGAAAAAAGCAGCAGTGTAAATGTGCAGGAAGAGAAGGCACACACATCAAATGTGCAGGTGTACATACAGTATATACATAAAAAATTGTACACTTAAAATGCAAAAAAATATTCTCACAATCCTCCACAGAGACTAATATCAGAACAAAATATAAGAATAACAATCAAAATCTTCCATTGTCCATGTAACAGGGCAGAGGGATTCTGAGTCCAAGCAGTGCAATAAAAATGGTATTAAAAAAAATTGTGCGCATCAAAATCTTCCATTGTCCATGTAACAGGGCTGAGGGATTCTGAGTCCAAGCAGTGCAATAAAGATTGTATAAAAAAATAGTGCGCATCAAAATCTTCCATTGTCCATGTACAGGGCTGAGGGATTCTGAGATCCAGTTTCATGTTGCAGATGAATCTGGGCCCTCTGTGCGTGTGGGTGTCTCTTGAGCCTTTCGGTTTTAATCCCCAGTGACAGAACCAACCACAGGGCAGCATTGTGCTGCCGAGGGGAGAGAAAGAGAGACAGAGACTTTGCCTACTGGGGTGGTGCATCATCCAGTTGTGGAAGCTGTGTCTGGGGTCTAACTCTTTTTCCACCTCTATCGCGAGCTCCACTGAACCACTTGGAGAGAGCCTTTTCTGCATCCTTGTGGTTGGTTTCTTGTGTGAGGGCATTTTTCTTTAGTCCCCCTAATAGAAATGACAAGAGGCCAACTGTTAGAAATTATAGTATTATGGTATTGCTGTGGCATACCATCTACTGGTATACATCAAATGTGTTGCCAAATTAAAAGATTTAAAGTTAGACTGAGCAATTCAATACTCAAACTTACCATATATGACATCATAAAGGCGCATTTCTCTGAACTTCCTCTTGTTGTGACGTCCACAAAGGTTGAACTGGACTGCCAGATCATGCGAGAGGAGGTACTGCATCATTCTTCTGGTAGCATCATCCATTGAAGTACCTCCGATATCGGCAACCATGGCAACCTGAGTGAATGGGGGGGAAGGAAAAAAAAAATCACAGGAAGGAAAAGCTGTTAGTGAACAGCAAGATATAAATTCCAAGCAGTCATTCTATCTTTAAACACACTTACATATTTCCCCCAACTCACATGTACAATACAAGCAAATTTTCAAGTGAATAAAAGATTCAAACTTACAACTCCAGACATGAACGCAGGGTCACTAAGCTTCTCGTTCATGGAATCGACGTCTTCATTCGTTTTCAGTGGGAAGTCTGCTCCTGCGGGTGGTTCCAGCAACGACACAGCCAGAGGCAGAGCCTGTTGCTTCAGCAGCAGGTTCAACATCGACTTCATCACTCGTATGTCTTCGGCCTGTTTCTCCATAAACTCGATCAGGTTTCGATAAACTGTTGGTCCAACGCAATTGGGACAGGTCGGACCCTGGCTTCCACTGGAGCGCCTCACTCGGGACTCACTTGCACTGCTTGGACTCTGGCTTCCACTGGAGCGCCTCACTTGGGACTCACTTGCACTGCTTGGACTCTGGCTTCCACTGGAGCGCCTCACTCGGGACTCACTTGCACTGCGTGGACTCTGGCTTTCACTGGAGCGCCTCAAGCTCGGGGACTCCCTCACACTGATTGGACTCTGAAGTCCACGGTGGTGCCTGTCTTTCTGGGATACACTTGAGGGGACAGCTCTCTGGTGGACACTAGGCGTAAGTCCATGGGGGGGGTTTGGTGGCAAGTCATCCTCACCACAAGAGTCAGATTCGTCTTCACTTGATTGATTCGCGACTTTTTGTGATGGCCTATTCAGATAAAAGCATACATTTTAGCACATGAAACATAAAAGGGAGCACATCAGCCATTTTCAAACTTGTAATTACTAATACTCATAAGATGGTTCAATTTGTGTCTACTAGTGACATAGTGTGTAGACAGAAATGGTGCCATATCATGAGCATTAGTGAGGACTAAATAGCCAATTCAATATATTGTTAGAGATATACGTACTGTCGTTTTCGCTTTCTTGGCGTGTCACTTTCTGTCGTCGTCCTATCAGCTTCTCTCTCTGCATCTGACAGCTTCTTTCGGGCTTCTTGATATGTGCCTAAAAGACAAAATGAGGAAACAACTTTAAGCAATTTTTCTAAGTTAAAGTAATGCAAATTGTTCATGTTTTCAGACTTATCCCCTTCCCCAGAAACTATGATTTTCATACCTGCACTTCTCATTATATGGACAGGGCATCTCTGCCATGTCCCATCCGTCTTTACATCCTCCTGCATCGCCTTTGGCACCTTTTTAGATGCATTCTTTCGCGGCCACCAACACTCCTCCTTGGCCTCGTCAATTAACCAGCAGGCTGGTATGATGTCGATTGTCACCCCATCTGCAGTTCGCTCAGCGGTGAACTCCACAACGTAGAAGTGGGGCATACTGCAAAGTGCACATGTTGTCAGTCAGGTCTATTTTTTCTTCTCCCCCCCCCCTTTTCCCCCCTTTTTTTGTTGTGGTCAGTTACTGGTTATGCAACTGAGGAAAAGCCACACTCCCCTCTTGGAAAGGTAGTAGTATGAGTTTTTCGGTTAAGTCAGTCACCGGCACACCATGAAGCCGATCAGACAGTTGTGTCACTGTTTTGATCCCCACACAAGATGAATCAAGAGGGTAACTGCAAAAGCACCCTTCTCTGTCATAAAACTGACACACAGCGTACATAGCTCCTGAGAACAACTGTACAATATTCTTCACTACAGCAACTCTTCCCTCAACATTAAAACAGTTGTTGCCTTGAGAGATGGAAATAATATTTCCCTTATGCCTGTACTGCTTGTACTGCATACGTGCAGGACGATCTGGGAGAGTTGGACCAGATACGTGTGGTTGCTGAGGCTTATCCCCCCTTTCCTGTCCATTATCAAGCCTGTTCCTCTCACCTAAACGCCGCACAAGTTGTGGCACAATGCCTTGTGGCCTTCTTACTAGCCGCTTCAGTGTCCCCAGATAATTTTCAAAAGGGAAGCATGAAACATTGTCCAAGGCACCAAACTTTCTTGCATCATCAGCCAGATGTATAAGCGAATGGGTGTTATACACTATCTGCTCTGGTCCATATATCTTTGCAAAGTTGGCCACATAACATTTCAATAGCTTGTCTGCATAGTCACAGTATGCAGAACACAATGCTGGACTGAGTAGGATTCTCATTGCTATGGACAGAACCATAAAGTTTTTGTACAATCGTGTAGGTAAGCGTCCCTTTAGAACCACAGGGCCTGTGTACAATAAAAACTGTCGAAATTCAGTGGCCTTCCACATTCTGAATTCCAAAAGTGACCGTGGCTTTCGGGAAAAATTACTCGGGATACATTCTCTGATTGATTGCAAGTGGTTAGAGATACTGGTGATGGCATTTGAAGAAAGACGACACTTCAGAGGTCCCTTCATCCACAGACCTATGAGTCTCTTAACAACTCCTAAGCAAACTAAATGCATGTAATCAAGTGCAAAGCTTGAAACCATCCCTATGCCAAGCTCTTGTAGGGGTGAGACACCGTGATGATGTTCATCATCCATCCTACGTTCAAACGTTGAATCTGTTCGAAGTGGTGCTGTCAAATCAGGAAACACAACCTTACCATCTAGGTAAATCCCATGCTCTACACAGCGCTCACAGGCACCGTAACCAGTATGACCCTTGATACATTTCAAGAAGGCGCGGGCAGGTGCATCACAGATGAAGGCATCTGGAAGAGCAACATTATAATGTTTCCCATTGTAATCAAAACCCTCTCGAGTTACTACCTTCAGGTCTTGAATCAAATCCTTCAGATATTCCCCAGCATTATTAGGCTTTGTACGGCCTGCATACAGACCAAGGACAATAACATTAGATCCTGGAAATTCTTTGATCTTGGCCAAAATAGGCCACACATCCATTCTAGCGCTTTTAAAGGGAGGTGTGCCATCAATGTTAACACGGAGAGTTAGAGTGTCAACTAAAGGATCTGATTCATGTGACAGCACTGAAATAATTGCATTTGACACACCAAAATGGTAGTAGCTACCACCTGCAATTTCTTTGACCTCACAGGTCCTCATGGTTGACAGAAGGGTTCTAGGATCTTTGGGTACATCCAGGCCACCCTGCACTAAAACATGTAATAGTTTGGACAAGTCACTATGAGAAATATTGCTACCTGCCGCCCAGTCAGCCAAATTCGATCTAATCGAACCCTGAGTACAGGGATCCGATCCTTCAGCAACACAGTCTGATTCAGCCTGACAATCTATTTCTTCACCAAAGTCATAGTACACAATCTCAGAATCTGATTCTTGGCCACTTTCACTATACAGTGCCTGAGATTCCAACTCGTCATTAGGATTCACAACAATCTCTAAATCTGATTCTTGGCCACTTTCACTGTACACTGCCTGAGATGCCAACTCGTCATTACGATTCACAACAATCTCAGAATCTGATTCTTGGCCACTTTCACTGTACACTGCCTGAGACTCATTAGGATTCCCAACAATCTGACTGTCTGTTTCAAAAGAATCTAAGTTCTGATTTGAAGACATGCTGTTGTTCTGGCTGGAGTGTAAGTCTCGCCAAAAACGCATGCGCTCTGCAACTCTGGCTTTAATGCGCCTACGTTTGGTCCGATAGCAACCAAACCGTTCCATGTTTCCACACAATCTGTAACACAAAAATGATGACGCTTAGAAATGTTTCTACGTCACTATTCTAAAAACGATTGTGTGGTGCTACAGATAGAAAACACATACATTTTTCCCATAGAGCTTTTTGAAAATATTTATATATATTATTTTAAACCTGGAACCAAGGCTCCTGGTGAATCGTGACCATAAAACATTTGATTCTGTGTCAAAAGAAAGAAATTGAAACCCGCAAAAAACAGGTATTTATTTAATATATTATATGATATAATTCAATATTGTTTTTCCTCTTTTTTTTCACAGAATCAAATGCATTATGGTCATGATTCACCAGGAGCCTGGATGGCTTGGTTCCAGGCTTAATATAATTTATATAGATATTCTAAAAAATATCTATGGGAGAAAAAAATCCTATCTGTGGCACCACAAAATGTGGGGAAAATTAGCTAAATGGGTTGTGAGCTTGTATAAAAGCTAAAAGCTAAATTATTTTTATGCTATATTAACAAACTTTGCTGGGGACCTGACACAGTCTGATCATGGCAGAGCACACCAACCACTAGCTAGCTCTGATGCATTAGCCCTTTAAACAGCCCTCTACAACAACAGACTATCAAAAAAATAATACATCCAAGAGCCTACAAAACAACAATGTAAATAGTCACATAGTGTAGAGAATGGATCGGCATTGTTGTTAAGCTTACACACTGAGTGTGAGTTAAATTGTTGCAAGCTAACACATTTCGCAGACTATACAAAAAAAAGCAATAGCTCTGGTCAGTGAGTTCTCTCTAACGCCCTGCCACTCTGCCAGGCGCTCGGCTCTGCTCATAGACAAGGAATTGCACGGCCCTGCGAGGTCTCCAACTGTAGTAAAAAAATAAACAAAACCACTTCACTACTCACCAAAACAAAGGCTGTTTTGTGTTGCTGAAAGTCTATTCTCCAGGGTGGGAAGCCTCTCAGCACCCCACCTTCTCTATATAATACACCTTTTTGTCCAGAAAAGAAAAATATTTCACCGGAAAGAAAAATCGTGTCAATAGAAAAAATGTAGAGGGCGCAGTGGAGCAACCAAAAACATTTTCTCCTTCCGGTGAAATATCTTTCTTTTCTGGCCAAAAAGTGTATTTACAGAGAAGGTGGGGTGCTGAGAGGCTTCCCACCTCCGAGAACAGACTTTCAACAACACAAAACAGCCTTTGTTTCAGTGAGTATAGCGAAGTGGTTTGTTTTATTTTTTACTAAAAGCCTGGGTAGTGGAATTCCTTCTCTATGAGCTGAGCGCCTGGCAGAGCGTTAGAGAGAACTCACTAACGCCCTGGACCAGGGCTAGACCTACACATGACAAATACAATGTCAAAAGTTTCTTACCTTAAATGTGTTTCCAATGGTCAATAAATGAAGAAAGTAAGAAGAGAGTCCGTGTTCTGTTGATGGAGCAAAGCACAGCAGGATGTGTGTCTGTGTGTGTGTGTGTGACTGTGTGTTAACCGCCCTGGATATTTAAACTTAAGACAACAAAGAAGATTAGGCTCACGCAATTGGTCGGTTCATGGACTATTGTCATGATAAAACGGATTGGCCAGTTCCCTCCCCCCGCCTCTATCTCTCTCTCTCTCTCTCTCTCTCTCTCTCACACACACACACCACAGAGGCAAATACTAAATATAAATTGTAGTTACTTTCAGGATTTAGATTATCAATACAAAGCAGCAGTAAGTCAATTATGATGTTTACTATTATTATTATCAGTGGTGTAAAGTAACTAAAGTACATTTACTCAAGTACTCAATTTTGAGGTATTTTTACTTTTCCAATTTTCAATACTTTTACTCCACTACAATTATTTGAAAACTTTAGCTACTTACTTTGCAGATATAATTATTGTATTATAAAACATACATTCACCACTTTAGCACTATGCTATTTGAAAATAGATGATCTACAAGCTCACAACGCATATGGCATGGCGACGCGTTGTGAGCTTGCAGATCTGCTATTTTCAAATATTTTAGTACTTTCAGTATATTTTGATGCCAATTACTTTTACTCAAGTAACATTTTCAACACATGTAGTCCTACTTGTAACAGAGTATTTTTATATTGTGGTATTGCTACCTTTACTGCAAGTAAATTTTAGCTGAGTTGAGTTAGCTGCTCAACAACATTGCCTGCCTATACCTGACTCAAGTACTGTGTTTGAATAACAATGACTGAAAACGGGACATCGTTACCCTCTCTGGCTTCACATGTAGGCCTATTCTAGAGAAGCTATTTTGCATCTGTATGCTGTAGTCGTTGCACGAAAACCTGTTGGTCAAGAACTTGACTTCGGGGGTCAAGGAATTCCCACTGCCAAGCCAAAATAAACATGTATCAGAGTTAAAATAAAACGAGTGAAGTAACTAAAACTGAAAAATCATACAGTTTGAATCTTTCTGAAAACGAAACATTGAGCTTGTAGATTGTATTTTTATGATCAGCTCTGACTGATCCATATTGTAATAAAAAAAAGTAGTAAACTAAACTAACCAATTCAATTCAAAGGAGCTTTATTGGCATGAGAAAAGTTTACATTGCCAAAGCAATTGTGTCAAAAATAATAAAAACAGAGTGTGTGTGTGTGTGTGTGTGTGTGTGTGTGTGTGTGTGTGTGTGTGTGTGTGTGTGTGTGTGTACACACACACACACACACACACACACACACACACACACACACACACACACACACACACACACACACTGTATTATGTAGTTACAGATTTAGATTATCAATACAAAGCAGCAGTATTATTATACAGTATGATAGCCCAGCGGCACATTTTAGCAGAGTGTCCAAAGTCTGGCCCAGGGCGGGCCAATTATGGCTCACAGGCAGATGATATGGCCTGCTGCTTCCTTCCTAAAATGTATATAACCACACTAATAATTACATGAATCCTATGGGGTGGACTTTTGGCACAAATGGCAACAGCTCTACAAGAACATAACAGTTGTGCAATGCAATACATTATGTGATCTTGTAGATTGGCTTTTTGACACAGAGTTTGCATGGATTTGACCAGGACTAAATAGTATACTTAAATATTTAGTAGGCTACATTTACTTTTGGTACTCTAAGTATATTTTGATGCCAATAACTTTTACTCAAGTAACATTTTGAACACAGCTAGGCCTATTACTTGTAACAGAGTATTTTTCTATTGTGGTATTGCTACTTTTACTGCAAGTCATTTTTTTAAAATCTTTTTTAGAGATGTGGTCATCTGTAGATCGCAGGCTGTTAGCTGCTCAACAACATCGCCTGCCTATACTAACTGTTTGAATAACAATGACTGAAAACGGGACATCGTTACCCTCTCTGGCTTCACATGTAGGCCTATTCTAGAGAAGCTATTTTGCATCTGTATGCTGTAGTCGTTGCACGAAAACCTGTTGGTCAAGAACTTGACTTCGGGGGTCAAGGAAGCTTATCCCCACTGCCAAGCCAAAATAAACATGTATCAGAGTTAAAATAGTTAAATGAAACGAGTGAAGTAACTATAACTGAAAAATCATACAGTTTGAATCTTTCTGAAAACGAAACATTGAGCTTGTAGATTGTATTTTTGCTATTTTTATGATCAGCTCTGACTGAAAAAAACAAACAGAGTGTGTGTGTGTGTGTACACACACACACACACACACACACACACACACACACACACACACACACACACACACACACACACACAACCTAAGTATATTTTGATGCTTTTGATGCTTCCAACTAGGCCCGTAACGATACAGTAACTGCATCGATGCATCGTTTTGAATTTTCAACGATCTACTATATCGATATGCAAACAGCTAAATATCGTATCGTTTGACTTTGTATCGTATCGAATCGTTTTGCAATGCAAATAATCGTATCGAATCGTTCTGCAATGCAAATAATCAATTATATCAAACTAAGTACTTTTAAGAAGAAAAAAAGAGAAAGAGGGATTTATATCCAGTATCCAGGTATTTATTTTTCACACAGAATTTTTGGGTAAATAAATAGTTACTATATCGATTTTAAGTCATTGAATCGAATCGTATCGTTCTAAATTAACCTGTCCTGTATCGTTCATGTATCGTATCGACTAAATCACTGAATCGAAACATATCGTATCGTTCTAAATTAACCTGTATCGTTCATGTATCGTATCGACAACCAAGTATCGTGATACGTATCGAATCGTTGTTAAAATGTATCGTTACACCCCTACTTCCAACCCATGCCGGTTAGCCCACATGCAGCCCACACGGGAACCACGTGGGCTTGCCCGCTTCCAACCCACGCCCAGTTAGCCCACATGCAGCCCACGCGGGAACCACGTGGGCTTGCCCGCTTCCAACCCATGCCGGTTAGCCCACATGCAGCCCACGCGGGAACCACGTGGGCTTGCCCGCTTCCAACCCATGCCGGTTAGCCCACATGCAGCCCACGCGGGAACCACGTGGGCTTGCCCGCTTCCAACCCATGCCGGTTAGCCCACATGCAGCCCACGCAGGAACCACGTGGGCTTGCCCGCTTCCAACCCACGCCCAGTTAGCCCACATGCAGCCCACGCAGGAACCACGTGGGCTTGCCCGCTTCCAACCCATGCCGGTTAGCCCACATGCAGCCCACGCGGGAACCACGTGGGCTTGCCCGCTTCCAACCCATGCCGGTTAGCCCACATGCAGCCCACGCGGGAACCACGTGGGCTTGCCCGCTTCCAACCCACGCCCAGTTAGCCCACATGCAGCCCACGCGGGAACCACGTGGGCTTGCCCGCTTCCAACCCACGCCCAGTTAGCCCACATGCAGCCCACGCGGGAACCACGTGGGCTTGCCCGCTTCCAACCCATGCCGGTTAGCCCACATGCAGCCCACGCGGGAACCACGTGGGCTTGCCCGCTTCCAACCCATGCCGGTTAGCCCACATGCAGCCCACGCGGGAACCACGTGGGCTTGCCCGCTTCCAACCCACGCCCAGTTAGCCCACATGCAGCCCACGCGGGAACCACGTGGGCTTGCCCGCTTCCAACCCACGCCCAGTTAGCCCACATGCAGCCCACGCGGGAACCATGTGGGCTTGCCCGCTTCCAACCCACGCCCAGTTAGCCCACATGCAGCCCACGCGGGAACCACTTGGGCTTGCCCGCTTCCAACCCACGCCCAGTTAGCCCACATGCAGCCCACGTGGGACCCTCATAATTTGCCCAGTTCAAGCCCATGCCCACTTGGTACCCAAGTAGCCCGCATTGGGCCCATATGGGTCCCACGTGGGCGTGCTGGCTGTCCCTTATATTATATTGTATTATTATATTAGATTTGAACTCTATGCTCTGTCCCCATAAGATGTTCTAAAAACTGATAAACTGAGATTCTATATGTGAATGTGGTAGGCCTGGCTACGTGAAATCATTATGGACATTTAAAAAATTAAATAAAATGTGTGTTCCAATGCTCAATAATATCATTTTCCATTATTAACTGTCTTGGTTGATGGGGTATGATTTGGGAATCATGACATTTTGCTAAACATTCATGCTAAACACATTATAGTCTATAGTGGTAAAATATATACCTTATAAATAAAAGGACCTGTTACAATGTTGAGCAGAAACAGGAGCATATCTAGCAGAAGATAAGACTGAATAATACGTGTGAGTTTGTGGTGGGATTTTTTGGGGGTTTCTTTAAAATCATCTTTGCCAATAACAGTGCACTTTCAAACATGTAAAGCATTTATTTTCTTTGATGAAGAAAACACACAAATGCACATCCACATGACGTTGTCAGCCGGGGAGGGGGAGGGTGGTGGGATGGTGGGGGGAGAAGCAAACCATTTGTAGGATTTGTGTACTACTTTGCCTCTAGTGGTTCCAATGGAGAATGTGTATCTTTCTATATTAACAATCTTTGATGTTAACCGTAACAAACTACACCTCCCAGCATGCCATGCGGGCTGAACTGAATGTTAACCATAACAAACTACACCTCCCAGCATGCCATGCGGGCTGAACTGAATGTTAACCATAACAAACTACACCTCCCAGCATGCCATGCGGGCTGAACTGAATGTTAACCATAAGAAACTACACCTCCCGGCATGCCATGCGGCTGAGGACACGTGGAGGGGGCCTGGTCACTGTAGCTCTGGTCCATGTCATGTGACTGTGCGTGTATCTTCCCCATTGGAACGGGGGCACAATGTCTACACTTCACTAAAGATATACATGTACGTTCACACTACTCACACAAACAGTTAAGGTGTTGAAGGCCTTTTCTCCACGGTGGGAGGACTCTCAGACCTCCACCTTTTGTGTAAAATCCACCTTTTAGCCAGAAAATAAAATAATCCGCCCGACGGAGACATTTTTTTCTTTACTCTGGTGCGTGTGCGCCCCCTACAGATCTGGTCAATAAAGAAATACCGTTGACTGGATCTGTAGGGGGCGCACTGGACTAAAAATATTATATAGGTGATATTGTTTTAGTATTTCAACCCCCAGTACTTGAGTCAAAGTACTCAACTAGTTGAAAGCTGGTAGGCCTACTTTATTTTTATACTAAAATACTAAGTATTGATTGATTGAATACTTTATTAACAGTTTGCAAATAGTAGGCTACAGTGGTACGACCTTATTCAAACAAACACATAAGGCCTACAATTACCTCCGGGCTGTGGTCGATGCTTACACCCCTGCCCGACCACTTCGGTCTGCCACCTCGGGGCGACTGACTGCCTCGTCACTCAAGGGTCCTTCTGGCCGATCCACACGGTCACAACTTTTTTCTGTTCTGGCCCCACAGTGGTGGAATGGACTTCCCACTCTTTGCCTGGCCTACTTGTTGTTAACTAGTTGTACGAACACTTGTTTTATTGTTGTATTGTTTTATTGGATCTTGTGTAGTCGATACAATTATTTGTTTTGCTCATTTGATTTAGCTATTTTGTCTCATCTGTTTAAGGAAATAGGTAGCTGATATCTTGCACTTTTACCTTAGCGCTAGGTATACTCTTGGTTGCTTGTTTTGGCAGAAAATGCACTTAAGACTTCTGGTGATTAGTACTTTTCGTTCCCTACCTATGTTGAATGCACTTATTGTAAGTCGCTTTGGATAAAAGCGTCTGCTAGATGACTGTAATGTAATGTCTACAATAGGCCTACATTTAATTTTTTAATATCACTAGATTGTTGTATTGTTTTCAAGTTGCATTTACAGAACATTGTATAACTCTCTACAATGACTTGCTTTTTGAACCACCACTGTGCTTCCATCAACAAAATGACAGGCATGTATTAATTAATTAATTAATTAATTCATTCATTCATCATATTCATTCATTCATTCATTCATTCATTCATTTAAACAGCCCATCGATTACTGTGCCTGATGAGCCTCTGTTACACAGCTGATACAGTTCGTGTCACAGAATTATCTGTCAAATAAAGTAGAAGTAGTCTAAACTCTAAACCTAAATCTAAATCTAGAGGCTTCAGTAAACTCTGGTCAGGGCAACATAATTATGAGTGAATGTGTGAAGTGTAAATAGAAATTGTATTTCTTAATTGTATTCTATTTTGAAGGCTCAGGGTGAAGGGGGCGAGTTGAATGCGCCGTGCCTCCCAGTGCGCGTGCCCGGCAACAGTATAGAGATCCCATGGCCCGGAGGGACCGTCGCCCTGTAATTGGCTGATCGGTTGTCATGGTGCAGGACAGCTTGTCATGCAAGTTTGCAGAACTAGTTGTGCGGCAAATAATTTAATCAACTAACAGAATGGAGCTACATAATTAAATATATATAACATACATAATAAAAGTCACTGTGAATTAAATAAACACCACAATGAAATAAATAAATGTAGCCTTATTGTCTTTTTTTTCAAATAGATTTTTTTTATTCCTATTTATTTATTTGTTTGTGGCATTCATAATCATAATATGTAATAATACAATAAATTAATGATGAATGATTATTAAATCTTTTGTCCAATGGACTTCCATACCTCCCCGGCAACCGAGCTCCTCCAGCCAATCACAGCGCGAGTTTACAGCCGTCGCCGTCGTTGTCCCCCCAGGCTATGGGAAGAAGGGATGTGGTCAGAAGAGAGCGTTTCCTTCAGCTCCGTTCCATGAGCAGAAATAGGACATCCGGTTTTCGAGCTAGCAGAAATAAGGTTTCCGGTTGCCTTCAAAATAAGATCATAATTTTTAAATATTTTTTAAAAGACACAAAGCGTCTAATTTGTGAAATCTTTGCACTCCAGTGAACAGCATTTATCCATTTAGATACATTTTTTATGTTATTAAAACAGTTAAAAACTGTTTTTATCACAAATAAACATAATCTGTGTTGTCTAGCTTCGTTTAAATGCTTAATTTATAGTTTTAATGTACAAATGAATCGTTTCTCAATGGTCTCTTTTTACTCTAGAGGGTACTCTTATTCTGAAGAGATCGTCGACCGGAAGTCTTATTTCTGCTCCGTTATTTCTGCTCACGGAACACAGCTGTTTCCTTCCCTCCTATGGGGGCGGGGCGCGCGAGCCGAGCCTCGCCGGTGGGTCTCGCTCTCGCGCAACCACCAGGCAGCAGCTGCACGCGCCGGCCAACACCGGCAGATCTACAAGCCCACAGCGCGTCGTGGCAGCGACGGGCTGTGGGCTTGTAGATCTGCCGGGTTTTTTTCTGTCGGCAGCGCGCGACGCCCTCGTGCGACCGAAGTATAAATCCCACACTGACAGCTCAGAGTGTCCACGTCAACACACACACACACACACACACACACACACACACACACACACACCATGGAGGACAGCAGCGCTCTGGTAAGAACCATTAAAACACATTAAAACACATTAAAACACATTAAAACAACATTAAAATAAGGTTAAACATGCATGTTGTTCAACATTTAAACACTTTGTTAAAGAGACAGTGCATTCAGGAGCTGTGACGTGGTAAAGAGAGAGAGACATAGACAGAGAGAGAGAGAGAGACTGACATTTGTTGCTGCAGTGAAAATAATATGTATTTAATGTGATTATTAATGATGATCTAAGTGTGTGGTTTTAAACCTGTAGATGCTGTCTGACTGACTGTCTGTCAGCTCTTTATTTGAGCTGGTTATTATTATGGACAGTTAATAATAGTCATTATTATTATTATTGTTAATATAATGTGATGGTTTTAAAGGGATCATAAGTCATGTTTATAATAACAGTAAAAGTTGTTCAGTGAAGTTTATTGTTGTTTGATCTGTTTGGTTGTGATTGATGTGACTGAGTCTACGTGTTAGCTCTCCTAGTGCCACGTCCACCTCTCTCTCTCTCTCTCTCTCTCTCTCTTTCTCTCTCTCTCTCTCTCTTTCTCTCTCTCTCTCTCTCTGTGTCTGTCTCTCTCTCTCTCTCTCTCTCTCTCTCTCTCTCTCTCTCTCTCTCTCTCTCTCTCTCTCTCTCTCTCTCTCTCTCTCTCTCTCTCTCTCTCTCTCTCTCTCTGTGTCTGTCTCTCTCTCTCTCTCTCTCTCTCTCTCTCTCTCTCTCTCTCTCTCTCTCTCTCTCTCTCTGTGTCTGTATCTCTCTGTGTCTGTATCTCTCTCTCTCTCTCTCTCTCTCTCTCTCTCTCTCTCTCTCTCTCTCTCTCTCTCTCCAGTTCAACAGGTGTGTATTGGATCATAGTGTGTATTGGATCATAGTGTGTATTGGATCATAGTGTGTATTGGATCATACAATATGATGGGGGATTAATAACGTATATCTCATCTCATCTCATACAGTGTGTGGCAGCAGTTAGTTCTGTATTGCCAGGGATGCATTAAGGATAACAACATCATTACTTAGTTTAATATTTCAACCTTAATGATTTTGGGATTAACTGTAACACTTCCATCTTTGACCTGTTTTGCTTCATGAAGCAACTTGTTCCCTTGTATTTTTGTTCAGTATTTTATTTTGAAGTGTGGTGTGTGACAGACAGGAAGTTGTTAAGTATTTTATTTTGAAGTGTGGTGTGTGACAGACAGGAAGTTGAGGGCAGAGAGGGTGAAAGATGCTGAAACCCAGGTCTCTGCTTGCTTGGGACTCGAACCGGGGACCAACTGGGGTGACGCACTATCCGATCAAAACTGAAAATAGTCGATCTACAAGCTGGGCGCATTGTGAGGTTGTAGATCTGCTATTCTCGCTGTTTTTGAAAGTTTTTGGAAGTTTTCAAATGTAGAGATACAATTTTTTCGTTTCCCGACACCGATTGCGATATCCATAACTTGGCGCATCGGTCGATACTGAGGTACCGATCCCATACAGTGTGTGATTTTACAACACATCTAGGACAGTGGTTCTCAAAGTAGAAGAGTTCATTGAGTTCATTTGATACAACCAAATGGACCCTTACAGGTCTGTAACTCTGATAAATGTGGTTACGGTATGGTAACGGCATAGGCTGGCATACTCACCCATACAGATACCAGCATCTTAGGCAGGATATCGGCAGCTTTTCCAACTCACTCACTCACTCACTCATTCACTGACTCACTCACTCACTCACTCACTCACTCACTCACTCACTCACTCACTCACTCGTCTCTCTCTCTCTCTCCATCCATCCGTTCAAAAGGTGTGTATTGGATGATCAGTTATTTTAATAACATGTATACATTGTTTTGTGTGCGTGTGTGTGTGTGTGTGTGTGTGATCAGATAAAAGATGAACAGAAAGGTGAGCCAGTTCTAACCTGGTTCCCAGGCTCTCCCTGGAACCACATCTAACTCTGATTGGGCTATTGAGCTGTCAATCAAATATGTCAAGAGGAAGTGCAGGCAATGCCTGACCTGATGAGTTCAATAAGACAAGTGTTGGGATATTGATTGAATAGTTCCTCTGATAGTTCTGTATTGATTGAATAGTTCCTCTGATAGTTCTGTATTGATTGAATAGTTCCTCTGATAGTTCTGTATTGATTGAATAGTTCCTCTGATTGTTCTGTATTGATTGAATAGTTCCTCTGATAGTTCTGTATTGATTGAATAGTTCCTCTGATAGTTCTGTATCGATTGAATAGTTCCTCTGATAGTTCTGTATTGATTGAATAGTTCCTCTGATAGTTTTGCATTGATTGAATAGTTCCTCTGATAGTTCTGTATTGATTGAATAGTTCCTCTGATAGTTCTGTATTGATTGAATAGTTCCTCTGATAGTTCTGTATTGATTGAATAGTTCCTCTGAGACCTTGACTAAGGTCCTCACCAGTGTTAGATATATTTTAGTCTGAAATCTGAAATGTTTTAGTCAATTAAATCTACAGCTGATTTAGTGGACTCAAATGTATGTTGGCAGGCCTTGATTGATGGCGTTGCAATGCCTGATTTAGACTTAGCTGTGTGCTGAAAATATCCGATCTGCGGCGCATTGTGAGCTTGTAGATCTACTATTTTCGGATTGTGACACCTGTGCGAAACCAAGCATAAAATTACTGTTCTCCTCTAGTCTTAGTTCTACTGGATCTCTTCTCCACTAGTCTTAGTTCTACTGGATCTCTTCTCCACTAGACTTAGTTCTACTGGATCTCTTCTCCACCAGTCTTAGTTCTACTGGATCTCTTCTCCACTAGTCTTAGTTCTACTGGATCTCTTCTCCACTAGTCTTAGTTCTACTGGATCTCTTCTCCACTAGTCTTAGTTCTACTGGATCTCTTCTCCAATAGTCTTAGTTCTACTGGATCTCTTCTCCACTAGTCTTAGTTCTACTGGATCTCTTCTCCACTAGTCTTAGTTCTACTGGATCTCTTCTCCACTAGTCTTAGTTCTACTGGATCTCTTCTCCACTAGTCTTAGTTCTACTGGATCTCTTCTCCACTAGTCTTAGTTCTACTGGATCTCTTCTCCACTAGTCTTAGTTCTACTGGATCTCTTCTCCACTAGTCTTAGTTCTACTGGATCTCTTCTCCACTAGACTTAGTTCTACTGGATCTCTTCGCCACTAGTCTTAGTTCTACTGGATCTCTTCTCCACTAGTCTTAGTTCTACTGGATCTCTTCTCCACTAGTCTTAGTTCTACTGGATCTCTTCTCCACTAGACTTAGTTCTACTGGATCTCTTCTCCACCAGTCTTAGTTCTACTGGATCTCTTCTCCACTAGTCTTAGTTCTACTGGATCTCTTCTCCACTAGTCTTAGTTCTACTGGATCTCTTCTCCACCAGTCTTAGTTCTACTGGATCTCTTCTCCACCAGTCTTAGTTCTACTGGATCTCTTCTCCACTAGTCTTAGTTCTACTGGATCTCTTCTCCACTAGTCTTAGTTCTACTGGATCTCTTCTCCATTAGTCACTCACTAACATTTTAGTTTCGTTTTTATTTGTTGACTAAATTGACAGTATATTTAGTCAATTTTTTTGTCATCAGAGCTTAGTTTTTATTTAGTTTTCAGTGAAAAAAGGTCATCATCATCATCATCATCATCATCATCATCACGGTTGTTGTGGTAGTCATGGCGACCCTGGATGTTTATAGTTCCCGGCTGAAGTTCTGTGATTCACTCTGACTGTCAGTCAATACTAGTCAGTGCATAACAGAACTTTGACCTGGAACTAAATGCTCTACCATGGATGGATGGCTGGATGGATGTGGAACAGTACTAAAGCAGGGATGGTTAATTTAAACAGGTGATTAGACACTGTTCACAGAGAGAGATCAGCAGTCAATGAACTGAGTAAATAAAATAGAAAGATGTGCTCCTCGGAGCACAGGTCTCCGCCAGGGCGGGTAGGTTATTGTGGGCCAGCAATGTTTCACGGCAATCGGAACTGTGTGTGTGTGTGTGTGTGTGTGTGTGTGTGTGTGTGTGTGTGTGTGTGTGTGTGTGTGTGTGTGTGTGTGTGTGTGTGTGTGTGTGTGTGTGTGTGTGTGTGTGTGTGTGTGTGTGTGTGTGTGTGTGTACAGTTTCATGTCGATCGGACCAACGGTGCCGGAGATTAGCTGTACACAGACGGACAGACAAACGGACGGACAGGGGCAGAAACATAGAGCATAGCAGTTCCATACATTTTTCCCACAGAGATTTCCAAACATATTCATATCAATTATTTTAAGCCTAGAATCAAGCCATCCAGAATCCTGGTGATTCATGACCATAAAACATTTGATTCTGTGAATTAAAAATAATTGAAAACCGCAAAACAAAGGGTATTTATTAAATATAGTATATCATATAATTAAATATTCAATTAGATTTCTTTCACAGAATCAAATGTTTTATGGTCATGATTCAGCAGGATCCTGGATAGCTTGATTCTAGGCTTAAATTAATTGATAGAAATATTTTTGGAAATCTCTATGGGAAAAATTAATGGGGTCTGGAACGATGGAGCCAGAACATGGCCGCCACTGCTATGCCCTGTAGTCTCGGCCACGCCTTCGGCCTGGCGGAGGCTATGAACAGTTTCTCTGTAACAGCTGTTGTTGTATAAATGTTCTATTTTTCACTGTGTTTAGGACATTAAAACATTATTATATTATTCGTTATAGTTATATATATATAGTTTAGAAGTTGTTATAAATGTATAAATGTTCTTTGTTTCATTGTGTTGTAGGAGCCGTCTCTGTACACAGTGAAAGCTGTTCTCATCCTGGACAACGATGGAAACAGACTGCTGTCCAAGGTAACAGAAACACATAAAAAACATTATACAGTGCTCTAGGCCTGTCCCAATTATTACAGAATCACCTAATCGCATTTTTTCCCCCCGATAATCGCAATTTTGTTTAGCATAATCGTCATAATCGTTTCCATGTTGAAATGTGTGAGGGGAGTAATTAATTGACATAACGACTAAAGTGGGGAGAAAAAGGGGTAAAATAATCTTTTACCCGTGTCTTATATGTAGCAATGACTGCACAAACAGTTAGGAATGACTCTTGTATTAGTTAGTGTGTGTTAGCCTGTCATTCCCTGGTCTGACCAGTAGTGTGCGCTGTGTTCCAGTACTACGACCCTGACCTCTACCCCTCCATGAAGGAACAGAAGAACTTTGAAAGAAACGTCTTTAACAAAACACACAAAGCAGACAGTAAGACTCCTTCCTCTCCTCTCCTCTCCTCTCCTCTCCTCTCCCCTCCCCTCCCCTCCCCTCCCCTCCCCTCCCCTCCTCTCCTCTCCTCTCCTCTCCTCTCCTCTCCTCTCCTCTCCTCTCCTCTCTAAAAGGATAACACAAAATAAGTCCTGGGGACTTGTTTCCATCGTGGTCCTATGTATTCAATTCATCAACAGAGCATAGAACATTAACACATTCATTTAATTCATCAACAAAACGACTACAAGCACAAAGGAGAAACATTTAAAAAACTGTGGCAGTGAATGGAACCTCCTCCTTTCCATGGGAATTAATATCTATGTATCTATGTCTCCTGAATCCTGATAGATGATCATTTGTACATTTGTAACTCAAATCTTTGCTTCTGGAGAAGAATATATATATATATATATATATATATATATATATATATATATATATATATATATATATATATATTCAAACTAAAGATTTGCAAAGAAAATCGTGATTTTTCAAACAAATAGCAGATCTACAAGCTCGTAGCTCATGAGCTTGTAGATCTGCTATTTCTGAATAACCAAAGAAATCTAAAAATGACACAGATGTGTTCCTGGTCTTAAAATCCAATTGATATTTGCTTAAAGGACAACTTTGTTTATTTATAACCAAGGTTTATATTTTAGCTTGTAATTAAAGTAAATAAAAGATGAGTGTTATTTTTTTTTTCATTTACTGCTTTCTATAGTTTTAGCAATTTCCGCGATCTTTTTTTACAGTGGGCGGGGGCATTCTGTCCAGTGGCTAAATATGTCATTTTTTTACACAATAAAAAAGGTCCTGTAGTCTTTGATGGTCAGATGTGAGTTATTGGGGCTAGAAGAGCTACTGTAAATAATAATAAAGAAATCGCTGGGTTATTGTGTAAAAAAAGACACTGGACAGAATGCCCCCGCCCACTGTAAAAAAGGTCGCGAAAATTGCTAAAACTATAGAAAGCAGTAAATTTAAATATTTTAACACTCATCTTTTATTTACTTTAATTACAATCTAAAACATAAACCTTGGTTGTAAAAAAAGACCAGGAGACCTGGTTCTGCCAGACCCAGAATAAAATCCGACGTGTGTCCATATTATGGTAAAAAAAAGGGACAAGATGGACATACTTTTATGCCCATGTATGGACGAAAGGGGACAAAGCCTCATGTAGGCCGACCCCTTGGGTCTGGCAAAAACTAAGTTGTCCTTTAACCCTGTCTTCTACCCTGAGCCATCCCAGACTAGCAACGTGTGTTGGAATCAGTGGTGTAAAGTAACTAAGTACATTTACTTAAGTACTGTACTTAAGTACAATTTTGAGATATTTGTACTTTACTTGAGTATTTCCAATTTCTAATACTTTTATTTCTACTCCATTACATCTCAGAGGCAAATACTGTACTTTTACTCCACTACAATTATTTGAAAACTTTAGTTACTAGTTACTTTGCAGATGTAAATTATGATGTTATAGAACATAAATGAACCACTTTAGCCCTATTTTATACTTAGGCTATTTGAAAATAGCAGATCTACAAGCTCACAACGCGTCGCATCGCGACGCGTTGTGAGCTTGTAGATCTGCTATTTTCAAACATTTTAGTACTTTTACTTTTGGTACTTTAAGTGCATTTTGATGCCAATACTTCTTTACTTTTACTCAAGTACATTTTGAATTCTGCACTTTTACTTTTAACAGAGTATTTTTATATTGCAGTATTGGTACTTTTACTTAAGTAAAGAATTTGTGTACTTTTTCCACCACTGGTTGGAATGAGGTGGTTCATGGGCTTTAGGCAGAGTATAGTAGTCAATGAGGTGGTTCATGGGCTTTAGGCAGAGTATAGTAGTCAATGAGGTGGTTCATGGGCTTTAGGCAGAGTATAGTAGTCAATGAGTTGGTTCATGGGCTTTAGGCAGAGTATAGTAGTCAATGAGGTGGTTCATGGGCTTTAGGCAGAGTATAGTAGTCAATGAGGTGGTTCATGGGCTTCAGGCAGAGTATAGTAGTCAATGAGGTGGTTCATGGGCTTTAGGCAGAGTATAGTAGTCAATGAGGTGGTTCATGGGCTTCAGGCAGAGTATAGTAGTCAATGAGGTGGTTCATGGGCTTCAGGCAGAGTATAGTAGTCAATGAGGTGGTTCATGGGCTTTAGGCAGAGTATAGTAGTCAATGAGGTGGTTCATGGGCTTTAGGCAGAGTATAGTAGTCAATGAGGTGGTTCATGGGCTTTAGGCAGAGTATAGTAGTCAATGAGGTGGTTCATGGGCTTCAGGCAGAGTATAGTAGTCAATGAGGTGGTTCATGGGCTTCAGGCAGAGTATAGTAGTCAATGAGGTGGTTCATGGGCTTCAGGCAGAGTATAGTAGTCAATGAGGTGGTTCATGGGCTTTAGGCAGAGTATAGTAGTCAATGAGGTGGTTCATGGGCTTCAGGCAGAGTATAGTAGTCAATGAGGTGGTTCATGGGCTTCAGGCAGAGTATAGTAGTCAATGAGGTGGTTCATGGGCTTTAGGCAGAGTATAGTAGTCAATGAGGTGGTTCATGGGCTTCAGGCAGAGTATAGTAGTCAATGAGGTGGTTCATGGGCTTCAGGCAGAGTATAGTAGTCAATGAGGTGGTTCATGGGCTTCAGGCAGAGTATAGTAGTCAATGAGGTGGTTCATGGGCTTCAGGCAGAGTATAGTAGTCAATGAGGTGGTTCATGGGCTTTAGGCAGAGTATAGTAGTCAATGAGGTGGTTCATGGGCTTCAGGCAGAGTATAGTAGTCAATGAGGTGGTTCATGGGCTTTAGGCAGAGTATAGTAGTCAATGAGGTGGTTCATGGGCTTTAGGCAGAG
The DNA here is from genome assembly GCF_963280865.1 of Gymnoscopelus braueri. Taxonomy (NCBI): domain Eukaryota; kingdom Metazoa; phylum Chordata; class Actinopteri; order Myctophiformes; family Myctophidae; genus Gymnoscopelus; species Gymnoscopelus braueri. The sequence goes on from NC_137615.1 coordinate 2,630,415, forward strand.
TATAGTAGTCAATGAGGTGGTTCATGGGCTTCAGGCAGAGTATAGTAGTCAATGAGGTGGTTCATGGGCTTTAGGCAGAGTATAGTAGTCAATGAGGTGGTTCATGGGCTTTAGGCAGAGTATAGTAGTCAATGAGGTGGTTCATGGGCTTCAGGCAGAGTATAGTAGTCAATGAGGTGGTTCATGGGCTTCAGGCAGAGTATAGTAGTCAATGAGGTGGTTCATGGGCTTCAGGCAGAGTATAGTAGTCAATGAGGTGGTTCATGGGCTTCAGGCAGAGTATAGTAGTCAATGAGGTGGTTCATGGGCTTTAGGCAGAGTATAGTAGTCAATGAGGTGGTTCATGGGCTTCAGGCAGAGTATAGTAGTCAATGAGGTGGTTCATGGGCTTCAGGCAGAGTATAGTAGTCAATGAGGTGGTTCATGGGCTTCAGGCAGAGTATAGTAGTCAATGAGGTGGTTCATGGGCTTTAGGCAGAGTATAGTAGTCAATGAGGTGGTTCATGGGCTTTAGGCAGAGTATAGTAGTCAATGAGGTGGTTCATGGGCTTTAGGCAGAGTATAGTAGTCAATGAGGTGGTTCATGGGCTTTAGGCAGAGTATAGTAGTCAATGAGGTGGTTCATGGGCTTTAGGCAGAGTATAGTAGTCAATGAGGTGGTTCATGGGCTTTAGGCAGAGTATAGTAGTCAATGAGGTGGTTCATGGGCTTCAGGCAGAGTATAGTAGTCAATGAGGTGGTTCATGGGCTTCAGGCAGAGTATAGTAGTCAATGAGGTGGTTCATGGGCTTTAGGCAGAGTATAGTAGTCAATGAGGTGGTTCATGGGCTTTAGGCAGAGTATAGTAGTCAATGAGGTGGTTCATGGGCTTTAGGCAGAGTATAGTAGTCAATGAGGTGGTTCATGGGCTTCAGGCAGAGTATAGTAGTCAATGAGGTGGTTCATGGGCTTTAGGCAGAGTATAGTAGTCAATGAGGTGGTTCATGGGCTTTAGGCAGAGTATAGTAGTCAATGAGGTGGTTCATGGGCTTCAGGCAGAGTATAGTAGTCAATGAGGTGGTTCATGGGCTTTAGGCAGAGTATAGTAGTCAATGAGGTGGTTCATGGGCTTCAGGCAGAGTATAGTAGTCAATGAGGTGGTTCATGGACTTCAGGCAGAGTATAGTAGTCAATGAGGTGGTTCATGGACTTCAGGCAGAGTATAGTAGTCATAGATATCAGTTTGTTTAGGGAGGTCTAAAGCTTAGTGTTTAGTGACATTGAGATGTTGGAGAACCAAGAGGTGCAAACACAGTCAAAAGGACATTGAATGAGGGCTCCAGTGCATTCTTTAGTCTTTAGTGCATTCTTGTTGACAAAAGGAGAGGAGAAATCATCTCCTTATCTCCTCTCTCCTCACTCAGTATGTAATAACAGCATATGGTATCATGCTACATAAGCCGGTGGCTCACACAGGTCTAATGTATCACAGGCTATTATAGATATGACACCCTGAGGCTATGCTAGCGTTAGCCTGCTTTACGCTACAAACATCCTTACCGTCAAAAATGTATATTAACCCTTTCAACCCGGGAACGCTTGCTGTGTAATATTAGATAAAAATAAAATAAATCAATAACCATTATTTTATACTTTGGGCTACTCAAAAATAGCAGATATACAAGCTCACGAGTGCCGCGCTATGAGCTTGCAGATCTGCTATTTTTTGTTGTTGTGGAAAAGTCGTGAAACTTTGTGCAAATCTTTTGAATATATATGTTTTTTAAAGCAAACATTTGTAACTCAAATCTTTGCTTCTGTTTTTTTTTGTATGTTGCTATAATATCAGTGGTTCTCAAACTTTGTTCATGTCAAGGACCCCCCACAATTATGTATATGTCCGTGGACCCCCATCTCAAAATATTTTTTTCCAGGGACCCCCCAGAAGCAAAGATTTGAGTTAAACATGTAGAAGATTTGAGTTAAACATGTAGAAGATTTGAGTTAAACATGTAGATTAGTATAAATATATATATATTCAAAGATTTGCACACATTTTCACGATTTCTTTGTCAAAAATAGCAGATCTACAAAGCACAGAGTGCGCGCTATGAGCTTGTAGATCTGCTATTTTTGAATAGCCCAAAGGAATGTTAAAATGACACAGATGCGTTCCTGGTCTTAATGGGTTAAATAAGGTATAGAAACAGACCTTGAACTCGTCATCAGGCTGTGAGTAAATAAAGGACTTTATAGTTTAACCTCAAACCCATTGTAGAGTGAAAGAACTCTCAGCCAATGACGTCTCAGCTGTAAGCTGATAGGCTCTGGTCCCTCCCTCCTCACAGGAGGAATCCTCCTTTTGTTAAAAACAAACTCCTGCATTCCTCCTTTTCTCCCTCGTCCTTCTTCCCTTTCTCCCATTTCCCTCTCTCTCTCTCTCAGTATCTCTCCCTCTCTCTCTCTCAGTATCTCTCTCTCTCTCTCTCTCTCTCTCTCTCTCTCTCTCTCTCTCTCTCTCTCTCTCTCTCTCTCTCTCTCTCTCTCCTGTCTTCTCTTCTTACATGGAGTCTTTACATTTCCTCTCTATTCTTCCCATTCTCACGTTTTCCTCTTTTTCCTCCCATGTTCTTGTCTTTTATCCTCTCTTTCTCTCTCTCTCTACACATCCCTCCATCACTGTGTATTTCTACTGAATGTGTGATCATAGTTGTCAGTGGACCACGGCTGATTTCAGTTTTCTGTTATTAGTTAATTTAAGATTAAAGGGTATTCGTGTTCAAATTAGTGATAGAATGTTCAATCTTCCAGAAAACCTGATGATCTGGATGTTTCACACATAGCAACGGTTAAAGCCAACTGGTTGGCTGCATGGCTCATCAAAACATCATCTGTCTCTCTGTCTCTCTCTCTCTCTCTCTCTCTCTCTCTCTCTCTCTCTCTCTCTCTCTCTCTCTCCACCCCCCCCCCCCCCCAGTAGGTTTGTACAGGTGTGGTGTGTAGGCGAGGCACTATATACAGTCGCTAGTGATGGCACCTTACAGCTTGCTTTCTAAAAAAATAGTTTTAATTCTGTGGTTGGATAGAATCATTTGATCATCATTATTATTTTCTTGTACTGCAAAAAGTGGCTTTGGAAAGGTTTTAATAAAGTGGTCTTAAAAAAAAATCTCTCTCTCTCTCTCTCTCTCTCTCTCTCTAGATGAGATAGCGTTCTTAGAAGGAATGACCATAGTGTATAAAAGCAGTATAGACCTGTTCTTCTATGTGGTCGGCAGCCCCCAGGAGAATGAGGTACACACACACACACACACACACACACACACACACACACACACACACACACACACACACACACACACACACACACACACACACACACACACACACACACACACACACACACACACACACACACACACACACAGCCCCCCCACCAGGAGAATAACCCCAATCACCTGAATCCAAAAATGTGTGTATATGTGTGTATATGTGTGTATGTCACATAGTAGAACAGTCAGGATAAGGCTGGTGGAGCTGGACGGTGTCCAATGATGTCTCCTGCTCTCTCCTTCAGTTCAAATAGTTATTTCTAGCTTATGGTACGACTGCACAGCTTCAACACAAGATCACATACTGGAGGGATTAGAATAGTGATTTATTTCTGCTGTATGCTGTCTAAAGGAAGCAATCATGTATTGATGCTTGACATTAACCTTTGATGTGTGTTAGTATGTGTGTGTGTTTGTGTCAGAGTGTGGTCACATTATACTGTAGTATTGTGTGTGTTTACTGGGCTCTGGTATTGCTTGCTTGTAAGAGCTGGGCAGTAACACGTTGCATTAGCAAATGGCTGCAAATGTTATTTAAATTGATCTGTCTGTCTGTCTGTCTGTCTGTCTGTCTCTCTCTCTCTCTCTCTAGTTGATGCTGATGTCTGTGTTGAACTGCCTGTTTGATTCTCTGAGTCAGATCCTCAGGTGGGTAGAATGCAACACACACACACACACACACACACACACACACACACACACACACACACACACACACACACACACACACACACACACACACACACACACACACACACACACACACACACACACACACACACACACACACACACACACACACACACACGCAAGACCAGATGAGAGAGTGTGTGTGTGTGTGCGTGCGTGCGTGTGCGTGTGCGTGTGCATGTCACACTGCAACACCATCGGTTGATGGCTTGCTGCCATGGTTGCCATGGAAACCATGTAGCATCTGCAGAGAGAGTCAGATTGACACGTCTTCACTTTGTTTCATGTTCTGATCAGAGAACTACAGCTGGACGGGACCGTTGCTATGGTTACACACTGTGGTTATTATTATCATTACAATCCCAATGCCTGCTCAATGCTAATTATTATAATGTGTTATTATTACTTCTAATGTCTGGTTAAAAGAAAGAAGCTGTTCTAATAGAACAATGTAGTTATTATTTACTCACAAGCTGTTTGTTAATACTTTACTTTGGTTCAACATTTATAAAAGCCACACATTTTGTAGTATTCTGTGAGAGAGAGAGGATAGAGGTAGAGAGGTCCATTTGGTTCCATGTGTACACTCTCAGAGTTACAGACCTGTAAGGGTCCATTTGGTTCCATGTGTACACTCTCAGAGTTACAGACCTGTAAGGGTCCATTTGGTTCCATGTGTACACTCTCAGAGTTACAGACCTGTAAGGGTCCATTTGGTTCCATTTGTACACTCTCAGAGTTACAGACCTGTAAGGGTCCATTTGGTTCCATTTGTACACTCTCAGAGTTACAGACCTGTAAGGGTCCATTTGGTTCCATTTGTACACTCTCAGAGTCACAGACCTGTAAGGGTCCATTTGGTTCCATGTGTACACTCTCAGAGTTACAGACCTGTAAGGGTCCATTTGGTTCCATTTGTACACTCTCAGAGTTACAGACCTGTAAGGGTCCATTTGGTTCCATTTGTACACTCTCAGAGTTACAGACCTGTAAGGGTCCATTTGGTTCCATGTGTACACTCTCAGAGTTACAGACCTGTAAGGGTCCATTTGGTTCCATGTGTACACTCTCAGAGTTAAGGGGTTCCTTGAAATTAAAAGCTAGGAATAGATACAAAAACATCCATTAATAGTTGTTGAAGTGCAGCTACAAGTTATTAAA
>NC_137615.1:2640576-2643076 GCF_963280865.1 Gymnoscopelus braueri
ACAGATCAGAGTTAAACATGTTCGCTTTAAAACATATTCAAAGATTTGCACAAATATTACACAACTTTTCAGAAAAATAGCAGATCTACAAGATAGAGCTTGTAGATCTGCTGGGGCTGATTGTTTGAAAATGTGTAACCCACTTGAAAATGATATTATTATATTAATAGCTAATTAGCTATACCATTATTTTATACTTTGGGCTATTCAATAATAGCAGATCTACAAGCTCATAGCGCTGCACCGAGTGCTGCACTACGAGCTTGTAGATCTTTTTTTGTTTGTTTTATCTTTGAATATATATTATGCTTCTGGGGGGATTCTACAAATGTCTTCTACATGTATGTGTCCCCAGATATATTCAAAGATTTGCACACATTTTCACGATTATATTGGGCTATTATTGAACAAACACTATATAGCAATGAGTACTATCACAATATAGTGCTTTATCCTTTTAACAAAAACTACTTTTTTTCTTTAACCAACAAATATCACTTATACCCTACCTTTTTAAGGAGTAGTTCACCAAAAAAAAAGAGAATCTTATTTTCTATGGCTTCATAGGGTGTGTAATTGATAGAACATAAGTAATTTTTTGGTAGAACTACTCCTTTAAGTTCATATGTCCAGATATCACACAGGGAGAGAGCTCAGGAAGGACAAGGGAGAGAACATGACACAAGACAAACTGAAAGGAACTTCTTCTGCTTTATTCCTCATCTTCTCTTCATTCTGCAGGTGTTCCATTCAGCCAAAGAACAGATCAAATGGTCCATACTGAAATGAGGTACATCTAGAACCACCTAGAACCTTCTACAATATACCGGAACATTCTACTACACAGGTCTAGAACCACCTAGAACCCTTCTACAATATACTGGAACGTTCTACTACACAGGTCTACTGGAACGTTCTACTACACTCTAGAGGCAGTGGTGGAAAAAGTACTCAAATTCTTTACTTAAGTAAAAGTACCAATACTGCAATATAGAAAAGTAAAAGTCCAGAATTCAAAATTTACTTGAGCAAAAGTACTAAAGTATTGGCATCAAAATGTACTTACAGTACCAAAGTAAAAGTACTAAAATATTTGAAAATAGCAGATGTACAAGCTCGCGACGCATTGTGAGCTTGTAGATCTGCTATTTTCAAATAGCCTAGCAATAAAATAGGGCTGAAGTGGTTAATGCATGTTTTATAATGAAATAATGTATATCTGCAAAGTAACTAGTAACTAAAGTTTTCAAATAATTGTAGTGGAGTAAAAGTACAATATTTGCCTCTGAGATGTAGTGGAGTAGAAGTAAAAGTACAGAACATTGGAAATACTCAAGTAAAGTACAAATACCTCAAAATGTTAACTTAAGTACAGTACTTGAGTACATGTACTTAGTTACTTTCCACCACTGTCTAGAGGGCATTTTGTGTAATCTATAAACTTATTATGTCCACATTAGGGGTGTTTTAGAGGTATTAAGAAAAAGCATTTTTTGGGTGAAGTATTCTCTGCTAACATTGCAAAACGATTCAGATCGCTACAAGTCACACTAGAAGTAGTATAGTTGCTGTTTGCATATCCATGTAGTTGGATGGTTGTACTTTACTGTATCGTTACACCCCTAATAACTGTGTCAACTCTGTCCTTCAGAGCAGAGAACACTAACCGTCTGAAATATGTCAACGTCTATATTTATTTTATGAATGAACAGGCACCGAGCTCCTCCTATTGGTTAATTAGTTATTTAGTATAACAGCTGGTGCATCAGGTAGCCAATCAGCAGAGGTCTTATTGGTTGGTCAGTAAAACAGTAGAAAGAGATGAATCGAGATAATGTGTCGGGCATTGAAGGATGTTCTGAACTTTACCAAAGTTATTGTTACGCTTCAAGTGGAAATAAAGTTACTGCTGTTAACTCTGTAAAGGATTTTTAATGATGTAAAAATGATAAAGATTAAAGCTATACAAGCTAATAATTAGGTGGTAGTTTGTAGCAGTTTAACTAGTGGCTGGAATAAAGAAAGTACCATTCTGTGGCAAAGCAACGTGCAAACATTCATTAACCTCTTAAGCCCTGTATGTTTATACTTACGCCTTACAACCGATAGCCAAAGTAGCCGATCTACAAGCTCACACTTTAGAGAATGTTGGCCTGTAATGAGGTGGTGGAACGTGGTTAATGACACGATAATGATATGTTAATGACATGCATTAATAATTAATGAATAATGGCTAATTGATGAATGTTTTGAATGCACTACGTGAGGAGAGAGCATTGTGTATCATTGTACCATACATTGTGTATCGTTACATTGTGTATCGTTACATTGTGTATCGTTACATTGTGTATCGTTACATTGTATATTGTTTTGCGTTACATTGTATATCGTTACATCGTGTATTGTTACATTGTATATCATTTTGCGTTACATTGTATATCGTTTTGCGGTACACTGAGGGTTTCTGTTATGGAAATGTAATCTGTTTAATTTATTTAAA
>NC_137615.1:2645576-2660576 GCF_963280865.1 Gymnoscopelus braueri
GGACCGAATAACATCCAACCCTGTTATTATAATTACAGTAACAGGATTGCAAATACATGCTATAAATACATATATGCTAGCTGTGGAATGTGAATGCTAAAGGTCAAAGGGGAAAAGGTATTATTGTTTGCCTTATAGACCAACTATTTGTTTACTAACATTGAGACTGGATGCACAGGTGATTGTTTCATGCAATCAATTCTCAACCTGTTGTTTTGGCTAGTGAGGCACGCCCTAGCGAGACCTGACAGAATGGGTTTCATTTGGAGCCAGTGTGACGTTGTCTGTTAAGGGGTCTATTGGTTGGTTGTAACGTCACTGATCTAGGAATGAGAGGCAGCTCTGCAATAAGCAGTGCTACACCGCCATCTGGTGGTCAGCGGTGGCCACAGCAGCATCTGGTGAGAGAATCTTTTTTTGTAAAAGTATCAATAGGCCTACCTCAAATAAATACTCTGTAGTAAAACGCCTGTATTCAACATTTTATTTGAGTAAAAGTACAAAAGTTCAGGCATTAAAATATACTAAAGTAAAAGTACTGTATTAAATGTTTTATCATAATAATGATTGAATACTTTATTAACAGTTTGCAAATAGTACAGAGGTACGATTTACAATGATTGTTAAAAGGATAACACAAAGGGAAGAAAACCATGGATGGATTTATAGATACATTAGTACCTGTCTGTCTGTCTGTCTGTCTGTGTCCCTGTTATGCCCTTATAAGTAGATGCAATACCCAATACAATTGTACTTGTTGTCCTTTAAATGGTGCATTTAGAGTTTCACTTTAATTTGGAAGGGCTTGGCTTTAAAATAATTATAATTATAAAGGAAGATTTTGCTCTAAAAACTGGTGACTGTTCTACAGTGTCACATAAATGATATTATAAAGACACATTAAATGTAGAAACTAGCTGATTTTCTCAAGTGGATGCACTCTGCTGCTCCAACTCAGTGACCTTTTTACACATCAAATGTTTGTAAGGATCAGTAAATGGTAAATGGTGCATTTATATACGCTTTTATCCAAAGCGCTTTACATAGATTGTGCATTACATTCACCCATTCACACACACATTCACACGCCAATTCATACACACATTCACACACACATTCACACACCGATGGAGGAGGAAACCATGCAAGGCACCAACCTGTTCATCGGGAGCAATTAGGGGTTCAGTGTCTCAGACGCTTCGACACTAACTCTGGGGGAGCCCGGGATCGAACTGGGAACATCACGGTTGCCTACCAGCCACTCTACCCAGTCATATTACGGCAGACAGACAGACAGACAGACAGACAGAGGCCCTCTCTTGTGCGCCCCCTTACCCCTTATGCCTAAACTTTTTAGGCATTTGTACTATTTTGAAAAACATTTTTTAAAAGTGAGAATAGCCGATCTACATCGATACGTTGTGAGCTTGTAGATCGGCTATTTGAAAGAATAGATAGTAAGGGCAGCTCAGATCCTAGATCAGTGACATAACTTTTTTAACAGGGCTGGTATGGCCGTCTTTAAGGGAAGTAAGTCCATTCTACACAAACTGTATTTCAACATGAATGTTTTCACAGGAAACATAACGCAACAGAATGTCATATTAATGAGGAACTAACTTCAACCATACAACTTCTGCCTGGTTTCTAGTCAGTCTCACTGGACACTCTGAGACACGGACAGAGAGACAGACAGACACACACACACAGAGAGAGAGAGAGAGAGACAGTCAGACAGACAGACAGACAGACAGACAGACAGACAGACACCAAAAGAGATACAGTTCAGATCAGAATGTCTGTGATCAGATGGATTCAGCTGTTGTTAATTCTGTTGCTTGGAGTCGACAACATCCACCTTTATGAGCTGTACAGAAGATCTGGAGAAACTGTCAGTCTGCCATTTAACAACATGTTACCTGATGGTCCTGACTGTAAATCTACTACATGGATTTATACCGGAAAAGATACAAGAAACGCTGTTACTGTGGCTGAGGATGGTTTGATTAAGGGGTCTGAACTAAACCCATCTAAAGCAAACAGAATGAGACTGGAGTCTAACTGCTCTCTGACTGTTAGAGACGTCAGAGCTGAAGATGTTGGTCTTTATACTATAAGACAATATAACACAAATGGAAGTGAACATGGAGATGTTCAATATATTGATCTGTTGGTACTGGAAGTGAGTGACATCACCGGAGGAGACAGTGGAACAGGACTTTTAAAATGCTCTCTGTTTCTATACGAGGGAAGATGTGAAGATTACACTCTGAGCTGGCTGAATGAGAAGGGTACCCAGAACAACTTCAGGTCTGGATGTGTAAAAACTCTGATAATCACCAAACACGACCAGAACAAGAAGTTCACATGTCAGCTGACTGTCGACGGAGACGTGAAGACATCCATTGACATCTTACGACACATGAAGACGACGACACAACCAGCCAATTCCTCCTCCACCCATCCTGCTGCCCGTTCTCCCACTGACTCCTCCTCAGGTAGGGCAGGGACGCTGTAGCTGATTCAATATTAAATATTGAATATTTTAAAATATTTGTTAAACCCACATACAGACATAAAGGGTGTACAATAGCACTGATTTATTAAAGAAAATAAAAAAGTTGAAACATGGAGATAGTTGGTTTCTGCCCAACAGCGACGATATCTAATATGGGTCAGTTTTAACACGATTCTTCTAAAAGTATTTTAATTTGATCATGTATAAACATTTCAGCAGCTCAGTTTACTTCATGTATTTATTTGTGGGACAGTGTGCACGTTAATGAACATTAAATACATGTACAAGAAGTGAATCAATTGAACGTGATGTCATGTAAACATCCTGGAATAATTTCCATCCGTAGTCCCATGCACGAATAAAAACAGAAAATACAAAATACAATAAACAACTGCCTACAAATAAACTTAAAAAACACCATACCTACTTAATTTAAGCCTAACTAACAACCTAAATACCTACTATATAGTAATATCTAACTAATAGAATATCTAAAGCCTATTTTGACATGTCTAAGATTTAAAATGTATGGATGGTCACATGTTTGAGACATTCAGTGTCAAAGTGTAAAAGACTCTTCTCTCCACAGGATCAGACCATGATGTCATCATCACCATGGTGATCATTGTGGTTGTTGTTGTGGCTGTAGTCATGGCAACAACGCTGGTCATCTGCTTCGTCGTCAAGAGGAAGAACACGCCCACCCACCATGGAGTTCCCCTGACCTCAACCACCCGCGGCCCAACGACAGCAGCGAGCCAACCAGGTCTATCGGCCAAACAGATGGACCCAGATGAAGGTCTGACCTACGCGTCTATCGTTCACACCAATCAGAAGAGGGCTGCTGTGGGTGGAGCCAAGACACATGATGATGATGATGATGATGAAGATAAGGTGACCTACGCTACCGTCAGATCTGGTTCTTAAAGGGATATTTCACTTTCAAACATGTTTGGGGTAGATGTTAAAATGACCTCAGACAGTTTTTAAGTTGCTTGATTCAGTATTTAGAAATTTGATATTCATTTTACGCCCCCTTCCTATACAAACCCATTGTAACTTCAAACTCCATTTTAACCATGTTAGATGAATTGAAAACACACTTTTTTTATGTAAAGGAGAAAAAGAAACGGAAAAAGCAATTGAAAAAAACACACGTATTAGAAGGACAATATCAGTCACCAGAACCAAGGACGTGTGTTTTTAATGAATCTAACATGGTTAGAAATGTAGTTTGAAGTTACAATGGGTTTGTATTGGGGCATAAAATGAATATGAAATAACTAAATACTGAATCAAGCAACTTAAAAACTGCCGAAGGTGAAACACAAAATCCAGAGTAGATGTTAAAATGACCCCGAACATGTTTGAAAGGGAAATATAATGACCTCTAAGCCAAGGTCAACAAATCCACCAATAAGGAAGGGGTCATGTCCACCAAGATGTTTTTCCTGAGCTCAGCGCATGTTTTGAGTTGTTTACAATGGGAGCGCCTCAGCGCCATGCATTTATCTTTGCACTGTAGAGCCTTCACCTGGCGGTCCGGGGGCAAACATGACCCACTTTAATTACTTTAAGTCTACATTAGTAGCTTAATGACTAGTATTACAATTATATTGTCTTTTTTATGTCCAATGTATTTGTATTTAACTTCATAAAGTTAACATAAGTATAACTAAATGCGTTTGAAATGAAATACAAATGTAATTTTCAGGATGCCAATGAAAAAATAGCAACAAAAAAAACTCTGGATTCCAATTCAAAAAGAGCAAAAAGAGCAGATCTACAAGCTCAAAACGCGTCGCAGTATTTAGCTTGTAGATCGGCTATTTTTGCTACTTTTGTGTGACATTAGAAATGCAAAAAAGGTTAAAATACAGAGAGACAGTATATGCATAGTGTCCCTCTGGAGTGAGTGTGGAAATATAGTGGCCCTCTACCTCATCAAAGTTGCATCACCTCTGGTCTATACATACAGTATAGCTGTAGATCTATTGTCTATTACACACATACATCTGTATATGTATCTACTGTCCATACAGTATGTAGGCCTATGTATTCAGATCTACTATCTAGACACATTTCAACATCTTTAAAATGTATCCTCATTCATCATTTTGTATTATATTATTATTTATATTGCGTTCGATATACCTGTGTTGATAACATTATGATATATTATAAAATCTCTAATCTATCTTATCCCATAGTACACACACACACACACACACACACACACACACACACACACACACACACACACACACACACACACACACACACACACACACACACACACACACACACACACACACACCTTGATCTGACTCAATGCTTTGTATTTGCTGTAAATAATATAAATAATTAATATAATAAAGTCAATTTTAAATGTTTATGTTTTGCCTGTATTTTGTTTTCATTGTGCTTCATCTTCTATTTAATTCTCCTGTTCATTACACAATAATATGTATTTATAGCATTGATGCCACGGAGCCCCTAAATGACATGTGTTGTTGTTGTTCTTGTTTTAAACGGTGCAGGAAAAAAACAGTTTTTTAAGTGGGTTTTTAAAAAAAGTGTTTTTGGTATAACAGAAAGTAGACAAAGTGTGAGAAAACCTTATTTATTTTTGTCATGCTGATTTAGTTTGTATTAAGTTTATCTCGTTCCCACAAGTTCCTAACTAAATATCATCATTTATAAAAAACTAATTCACCAACCTTTTTTTCCTGGACCCTTAAAAAAAATCCTGTAAAAAAAATAAACCAGCACAGGCTCCGTAGTTGCCACCTTTTGTGAGAGAAACAAGCAAAAAACTAAACAACTTCTTCGACTATCAGTTTAAACACTTTAAACGTAAATAGGCTACATTAGCTCTTTGAAAATAGCCGCTCTACAAGCATCACAACGCTAGTAGAGCGGCTATTTTCAAAATATATTTTTTTTATATTTTGAATATTTTTGAAACATTTGAACTACACAAATGTTTTCTGGGGGTCTGAGGACAAATACATTTGACGGTCCTTGACATGAAAATGTGTGAAAACCACTGGTTTAAATAACATCAGGAAGCAAGACCAAATAAGAAACTACACGTAAGAAATTAGTCCCAAAACAACCCTTAACTAGGCCTACCAATATTTACAAGAGTATTATAGTATAACAATAATTATTATTATTATAGTTTCTGTTCCTCTATGTCAGGACTTCTCACAGTGGGTGCTGTGGCACCTTAGGGTGCCGTGCAGTGGTGGAAAGTAACTAAGTACATTTACTTAAGTACTGTACTTAAGTACAGTTTTGAGGTATTTGTACTTTACTTGAGTATTTCCAATTTCCAATACTTTTACTTCTACTCCACTACATCTCAGAGGGAAATATTGTACTTTTACTCCACTACAATTATTTGAGTTACTTTTCAGATATAAATTATGATATTATGAAACATACATTAACCACTTTAGCCCTATTTTATACCTAGGCTATTTGAAAATAGCAGATCTACAAGATCACAACGCGTCGCATCGCATCTGCTATTTTCAAACATTTTAGTACTTTTACTTTTGGTACTTTAAGTACATTTTGATGCCAATACTTTTGTACTTTTATTATTTTTATTTTTATTTTGCAGTATTGGTACTTTTACTTAAGTAAAGAATTTGAGTACTTTTTCCACCACTGCCGTGACACAAGTCCAGGGGTGCCACAGAATACTTTGATACATTATTTGGAATTTATCACTTCAGTTTAACCACTTATAAACCCTCTAGACTTAATTAAACAAACCTGAGATGTACTGTACTTGTGTTCAATCAACACCAAATCTCTCACAACGTGTTGCGTCAGAGTGCGACGCAACACACGTTGTGAGCTTGTAGATCTGCTATTTTCAAATATTTAGTACTTTTACTTTTGGTACTTTAAGTACATTTTGATGCCAATACTTTTGTACTTTTACTCAAGTACATTTTTAATTCTGCAAAATATTGCAGTATTGGTACTTTTACTTAAGTAAAGAATTTTAGTACTTTTCCCACCACTGTTAGGGGGAAAAATTTACATATTTACGTATCGTAATATGACATGAATGTATACGGTTCTATAAAGTAACAATGTGGATGATAAAGGTATTTACAGAGATGACCTGCAAACAAAAGTAAGAGAACCACTGCTGTATGTAATAAACACACAGGACGACAGACCACTGACATACAGTAGCTGACATTTTGTAAGCTTCCAGTAAATGTATAGAAAAACAATGAAATATCTAGAAATACAGTATATTATATGACAACTGGTTGGTGTTTTCCAATTCACTTTTTATTCAAATGAATCAAAGTCAACATTTTAGCAAATTTACTGAGAATAAAGGTTTAAAAAGGTTTTGCAATTATTTAAAATACAATGACAGATTAAATGATGATGATTATTATTAACGTTGTTTACTTTTTTCTTTTCTTTTTTACAAATAGCAAGATAATAAACTGGATGATTAATTAACATAATAGTAATCTGTCATATCAAACCATGAAGATTCATGAAGACAACATCACAAAATAAATAGATTAAAATATGTTTGATTAAATTAATAATATGCAGGAGATTAAGATATGTTTGATTACATGAACAGCGTAAATATAACAGCTTATAAGGGACTACGTTTAAATTGTAGCCTTAATTCATGCTCATTTGCCCAAACATGCTTGCCCAAAAATACCTGATCTACAAGCTAACAAGGTGTTGCGATGCAACACCTTGTTAGCTTGTAGATCAGTTATTTTTTGCCACTTGACACCATCATACTATGGAGTAGATATCAGTGTTGGATCAATGGCTTCAGTCCAATGATTCCCAAGCTGTAGGCTGAGGCCCTCTGGTGGGTCTCGAGGGTATTGCAGGTGGGCCCCCAAAATCCTTAGCAAAACATTAAGATCCTGAACCGTGAAAAAAGATGATGATGCCATTAAATATGAACTTAACGTATACTATGTTAGTTCATATTAAATATGAACTTAACGTATACTATGTTAGTTCATATTAAATATGAACTTAACGTATACTATGTTAGTTCATATTGATCCAAGATGTATTATAATTGATTGATTGATCATTAAAATAAACATGCTCCCACCCATCTGACCTCTTAACACGACAGCTGATTGGCTGTGGTGTTAAGAGGTCAGATGTGAGGGCCGTGAATGCTTTCAAGTGGGCCTTGATCTAAAAAAGGCTGGGATCCCCCTGCCAAGCCAAAGTGCAGTAACTACGTTTTTGGACACACCCACTTATTTCTGTATCTCAAAGGTCAAATTAGCCTTCGTGATTTTGGGGGATGAACAATTACCTCAAGAGCAGATGTACATTTATTGTAATATCACTTATATGCCGATATCTCATTTGGCTGACCAGTTGAATCACTTTTAAACTAATTTTTCAGTGATTTTTCTCCCCGTAGTTACTGCACTTTGGCTTGGCAGGGCAGCGTAAAGGGAAGGTTGGGATAGACTGGTGTAAAGGGGGGAAAGGGTTGGGATCTACTGGTGTAGAGGGGGAAAAAAAGTTGGGATCTGCTGGTGTAGAGGGAAAAAAGGGTTGGGATCCACTGGTAGAGAGGGAAAAGGGTTGGGATCCACTGATGTAGAGGGGAAAAAAAGATGGGATCAGTTGGTGTACAGGGAAAAAAGGTTGGGATCCGCTGGTGTAAAGGGAAAAAAGGTTGGGATCCGCGGGTGTAAAGCAAAAAAAGTTGGGATCCGCTGGTGTAGAAGGAAAAAAAGGTTGGGATCCGCTGGTGTAGAGGGAACATGGTTGGGATCCGCTGGTGTAGAGGGGGGAAAGGTGGGCTGCTTCAGTCCTCTATCACAGCGTTGGGGTCGATGGTTGTTGGGGTTTCTGTGGTCGTTCGTCTGCTGATGAGAATGGTGACGAGGAGCATGAGGAAGATGGCCGCCGTGCCTACGACACGAACCACCATCACCACCACATAGAGATGGTCAGAGCAGGAGGAGGAGGAGGAGGAGGAGGAGGAGGGTGTAGCATCAGCTGGTGTTCCAGTGGGAGGGTCAGATGGAGGGTTGGTCGGTTGTGTCGTCGTCTTCATGTGTCGTAGGAAGTCAATGGATGTCTTCACTTCACCGTCGACAGTCAGCTGACATGTGAACTTCTTGTTCTGGTCGTGTTTGGTGATTATCAGAGTTTTTACACATCCAGACCTGAACTCTATCAGGGTACCCTTCTCATTCAGCCAGGTCAGAGTGTGATTTTCACATCTTCCCTGGTATAGAAACAGAAGGCATCTTAAATGTCCTGTTCCACTGTCTCCTCCGCTGATGTCTCTCACTTCCAGTACAGACAGATCAATATATTGAACATCTCCATGTTCACTTCCATCTGTGTTATATTGTTTTATAGTATAAAGACCAACATCTTCAGCTCTGACGTCTCTAACAGTCAGAGAGCAGTTAGACTCCAGTCTCATTCTGTTTGCTTTAGAAGGGTTTAGTTCACTGGTATTAATCAAACCGTTCTCAGCCACAGTAACAGCGTTTCTTGTATCTTTTCCGGTATAAATCCATGTAGTAGATTTACAGTCAGGACCATCAGGTAACATGTTGTCAAACGGCAGACTGACAGTTTCTCCAGATCTTCTGTACAGGTCAACGAGGGTGAATAGGTGGATGTTGTCGACTCCAAGCAGCAGAATGAACAGCTGAATCCATCTGATCCCAGACATTATGATATGAACTTGATCTCTTTTGGTGTCTGTCTGTCTGTCTGTCTGTCTGTCTGTCTGTCTGTCTGTCTGTCTGTCTGTCTGTCTGTCTGTCTGTCTAAATTATTTTTTGAGTCGTTTCTGTGTCTCTCTCTCCGTGTGTCTCTGTCTCTGTCCGTGTGTCTCAGTGTGTCTCAGAGCGTCCAGTGAGGCTATACCTACAGAAACCAGGCAGAAGTATTGTGTCTGAAGTTAGTTCCTCATTCATTAACATGACATTCTGTTGGGCAAGTTTCCTGCAGATAACCATCATACCAACACAGACAGCACAACAAAGAAATATCGGCGACTGCCATCGGTGAATGTCAACTTATTTACTAGATTTACTATGATCAGTTCCATCCTCTAGCGTTCACATTTAACCTAACATTCATTTATTGTGCACATATTTTGTGTGTGTGTGTGTGTGTGTGTGTGTGTGTGTGTGTGTGTGTGTGTGTGTGTGTGTGTGTGTGTGTGTGTGTGTGTGTGTGTGTGTGTGTGTGGGCGAGCAGGCTTTTAGCTCATGGTTAACACCTCTATCTCATACACGTCACGTCATCACTGTCAACTTGAAAGTCTGTCTGTGGGTCCCTGAGTACCTTCTTCTATGCCCATATACGGAGATATCTGTTGAGCTGTCTGTCTGTCTGTCTGTCTGTCTGTCTGTCTGTCTGTCTGTCTGTCTGTCTGTCTGTCTGTCTGTCTGTCTGTCTGTCTGTCTGTCTGTCTGTCCAGTGATGCTGACAGCTGAGCAGCATCAGTGTTGTGGTTGACTGTAGTTCCTCATTCATTAGCAAGTCTTTCTACAGAGTGTTTCCTGTGAGAATGTTCACAATTAAATGCATGTAGAATACACTTTAATGTCCCTGTATTCATAGCTTCTAAGCCGGAACAGCACTTAGTGATCTTGAATACTTAAAAAAACACTGTAAATATGTCTGTATGATTATGATTATTAATATCATTGTTGTTATTATTATTATGTACAGTACGACCCTAACCCTCTCCATTTAATCTGTTTTATTATTATTATATGTTCACTGTTTCATTGTTTATGTTAACCTCCTCCTCTCCCCTCAGTGTCTGAACTTGGTCTTGTGTCCAGTGTGAAGGAGATCCATTACTGCTGTCTGTCACCTCATCTCACTCAGTTTAACATTCATACAGAATTGACGTTATTTATATATGATAATAGGGGTCTCAGGTGATCACATTTAGCCTAAAATGACTTTCTTTTACACATATCATTTTCTCTGACAATTTTGCTGATTTGACTCTCGTTCTTGTTACTTCACATTGGATGAGCTGCTCTCTCTCTCTCTTCTTCTTCTTCTTGCGTATGTCATCAGATCCTCAGCTCCGTTGCAGCAAGCCAGTCCAGCGTTTCGTCATCCAGGTTCATCAGGCCCAGGTCGCCATGTGGTGGGCGGTGTTTCGGGCAGCTGGTCATGATGTGTTCCACAGTCTGTAGGGGGTCTCCAGGTTCACAGTGAGCACTGTCCGAGAGGCCCCACCATTGCATTGCTTCACCAAAGCGTCCCACGCCTGTCCTCAGGCGGTTGAGGGTTGTCCACTGCTTACGGGGCAGGTGCTGGCCAGGGACATCTGTGGGATCCTTGATGTAGTTGTGGAGCCTAGATGGTTCTGCTGCTTTCCACTGTTCCCTCCACCTTGTCTTGACCCAGGATGCCTTGCTGATGTCAGCTGGTGTTGTACTGAGCAATTCCTGGGCCTGTATCGCAAAGGGACGCCGGGACTTGAGGCGCTTGCGCTGCGGTCTCTCCGTGATGGTCTTGTGGAGGAGGTGGGATTCACTCATCTGTGCCTTCCGGACAAGGGCCAGCATGGCTCCTTCCCGTCTGACCTCTGCTGGGGCGATACCAGCTAGGACAGGTAGTTGGTGAGTTGGAGTGGCTCGTAGGCATCCAGAGACAGTCCGTAAGGCGTCGTTGAGGGCAGTGTCCAGCTTCTTCACGTGGGAGCTGCGGCACCAGACTGGGGCGCACAGGGACGCGGGAAGTGGGGTGCTGAGGGTGCTGCAGCATTTTTTTGTAAATTAAACAAATATATATCATTTTAAAAGTCTATATACACACTTATATATTAAAACAATGATGTATTTAACTTTGGGGAATCAAATATTTGTTGAAAAAGGTGAAAAAACGTGAAAAATGTGAAAAAAATCGCGGGACACATGTGAAAAAAAATCGTCCCCCGCCAAGCCCAGCCCCCCTTGGCATAAATGACTTCCAGCGTCCCTGGGGGCGCAGTACTCGGCAGCCGTGAAGACCAGGGCCTCGGTGGAGATGCGCAGTGTCTTCTGTGTGGCTCCCCATGTGGTACCGGCTAAGCGGCGTATAAGTGCAGTGCGGGCGGTGGTCTTTGCCCTGGCGCTGTCCAGATGTTGTTTGAAAGACAGTGTTCTGTCGAGCTTCACGCCGAGGTACGTAGGGGAGGCTTGGGACTGTAGCCGGGCGCTGTCAACCATGACGTTGATTTTGTGGGTTGCTTCCCTGTTGTTGAGGTGGAACATTGTAGACACGGTCTTGTCCACACTGAGCTTGAGGCGCCAGTCCTTCAGGTACGAGGACAGGATGCTCATGTCCTCCGAGAGGCCCTCCTCCACTGCCTGCCAGGATGGTTTGCTGGTTAGGATGGCCAGGTCATCTGCATAACCGTACTTCCTTGATGATGTTGGGGGTAGGTCATGGATGTAGATGTTAAAAAGCATGGGTGCTCTCTCTCTCTCTCTCTCTCTCTCTCTCTCTCTCTCTCTCTCTCTCTCTCTCTCTCTCTTTCTCTGTGTGTGTGTGTGTGTGTGTGTGTGTGTGTGTGTGTGTGTGTGTGTGTGTGTGTGTGTGTGTGTGTGTGTGTGTGTGTGTGTGTGTGTGCGCGCGCGTGTGCGTGCGTGTGCGTTGTGCGTGTGCTCGCTAAGTTTGACCCATCAGATCAAATGGACCACAGTAAGGGTCCATTTGGTTCCATGTGTACACTCTCAGAGTCACAGACCTGTAAGGGTCCATTTGGTTCCATGTGTACACTCTCAGAGTCACAGACCTGTAAGGGTCCATTTGGTTCCATGTGTACACTCTCAGAGTTACAGACCTGTAAGGGTCCATTTGGTTCCATTTGTACACTCTCAGAGTTACAGACCTGTAAGGGTCCATTGGTTCCATGTGTACACTCTCAGAGTTACAGACCTGTAAGGGTCCATTTGGTTCCATGTGTACACTCTCAGAGTTACAGACCTGTAAGGGTCCATTTGGTTCCAAACTATCAATCATTTACAGTAGTTGTGGACCCCCTGGGATAACCTCAAGGACCCCTGGGGGTCCCCGGACCCCACTTTTGAGCACCACTGGATATAGAAGCATTGACAATGTTGCTGCGTCACATGACCATGTGTTCTCCTCTGCCATTGGTTAGAGGAACATTAGCGTCACGACCGCTGAGTGGCTGGCGCTTTGACACTGACAAATTGGCTTCAGTCTGATTGGACGTCTGAAGCGCGGACGTCACGCAGTGTGTGGGAGGGGCCGGGAGGAGAGAGAGACCTACAGAGAGAGAGAGAGAGAGAGAGATAGAGAGAGAGAGAGAGAGAGAGAGAGAGAGAGAGAGAGAGAGAGAGAGAGAGAGAGAGATTGAGAGGGGTGGAGCGAGAGATGTGGAAAGAGAGAGAGAGAGAGAGAGAGAGAGAGAGAGAGGGAGAGAGAGAGAGAGGAGAGAGAGAGAGAGGGAGGGACGGACGGACAGAGAGACACCTAGAGAGGATGTGGGGGGAGAGAGAGAGATTGAGAGAGGTGGAGCGAGAGAGAGAGAGAGAGAGAGAGAGAGAGAGAGAGAGAGAGAGAGGAGAGAGAGGAAGGGAGAGATGTGGAAAGAGAGAGAGAGAGAGAGAGAGAGAGAGAGAGAGAGAGAGAGAGAGAGTGAGTGTGGAGAGAGAGAGAGAGAGAGAGAGAGAGAGAGAGAGTGTGGAAAGAGAGAGAGTCTCTAACAAAGATCTTATTGTTTAACATTCAGTCTAAATAAAGTGATAGAATTACAACCATGAATGTTTAAATTTAAACTGTTCACATGTTTCCATCCAGTCAGCATAAATAACGTTACATAAGGTTTATTATTACACACTGTTGTATTTGTAATAATTACAGCGTTTATATCATTTATATTCAACGTTTTCAGATGAACTGGATGTTGGTTTGTTTATATGGATTGTTAAAAACGTCTTTTTAAGGTCAACATTTCTTATAAAAGAGATGGTTCTGAGAAAAGGAAGAAGTAAGAGAGTGTTTATTGCTGCCAAACTAAATGTAAATAACAACACTTTATCAATTAAAACAATGCAGTAATGAATATAGTTTGATACACTAGACTAGACTCTTCAACATTATTTCAGGCCAACGACCCCTAAGCTGAGAGAGAGATGAAGCAGGGACCCCTTAGCTGAGAGAGAGATGAAGCAGTGACCCCTTAACTGTGAGAGAGATGAATCAGGGACCCCCCACTACATATTGTATAAACTGTGTTGCAGATTAACCTAAAACCCTCAATACTTAGCGAACTTTGACCTTTCGATCTGTACTTGGTCTGATCTTTTCTCCCCTCTACACCAAATCTCTTCGCTGAAAAATTGCCGATCTACAAGCTCACAACATGCTGTGAGCTTATAGATCACAACGTGCTGCGACCTTGTAGATTGGCTATTTTCAGTAGTATTTAAAAAAACATTTTGAAAGTTAAAGTGGTTAAGTGTGTGAGTGGGTTTTTATAAATATTTAACCAAAAAATATTAAAAAGCACGTCTGACTAAACCTCCTAAACTCCTAATTAGAATGATTAGTCCACATTAATGGTGAAAAACCTCCTAACTCCACTTGAGCTGTATTTGGGTAAAGTTATGATAACATAATGTATTTAATATCATAATAATATAACATAATGTATTTAGGTAAAGTGATGATAATATAAAGACACATTCAAGTATCTGACAATGTTTAAAGTCACCAACTTTGATGAGGCAGTGTTGTGTTGTTAAACATTTCTTTCATATTTTTCATTTCCTGAAAAGTTGATATTTTGGACATACTGTAGCTGGTTTTCTGCCTGACAGCAGAGATATTCATCGTGTTTATGTTGTGATGAAGAACTCAGGGTTTGAGTATTATTTTTGTGATTTGATTTCGGTAAAATAAATACGAGTAAAATAAGAGTGATGATCAAAGGGGGTAGAGTATTTGTACTCTGCATGTTGTGCTGAATAGGTAGAGTATTTTTACTCTGCATGTCGTGATGAATAGGTAGAGTATTTGTACTCTGCATGTTGTGATGAATAGGTAGAGTATTTGTACTCTACATGTTGTGATGAATAGGTAGAGTATTTGTACTCTACATGTTGTGATGAATAGGTAGAGTATTTGTACTCTACATGTTGTGATGAATAGGTAGAGTATTTGTACTCTCCATGTCGTGATGAATAGGTAGAGTATTTGTACTCTGCATGTTGTGCTGAATAGGTAGAGTATTTTTACTCTGCATGTAGTGATGAATAGGTAGAGTATTTTACTCTGCATGTAGTGATGAATAGGTAGAGTATTTGTACTCTGCATGTAGTGATAAATAGAGTATTGTGGGTGCAGAATGTGTCTGTTCTCCATCAGGGTTGTAAATGTAATTAGTGTAGAATGAACAGCAGCTGGCATCTGCTACCTCTGTTCCTTAAATTAATTAT
>NC_137615.1:2665576-2670576 GCF_963280865.1 Gymnoscopelus braueri
TTAGGAATGAGACAAAAACTAAAACAATATCCATGAAGTCTCCATGTGGTGACTAATACATAGGGAAAAAGTACCTTTGGGGGTGAACTATCCCTTTAATGATATGAGCTCTACCAAAGATTGTTAATATAGAAAGATACACACTCTCCATTGGAGCCACTAGAGGCGAAGTAGTACACAAATCCTACAAATGGTCTCCTAAGTAGGCGTGGTTTGCTTCTCCCCCAACCTACCACCACCCTCCCCTCTCCCTGGCTGACAACGTCATATGGATAATATGTATTTGTGTATTTTCTTCATTAAAGAAAATAAATGCTTTACATGTTTGAAAGAGCACTGTTATTGGTTATTGGTTAAGATGCTTTTAAAGAAACCCCAAAAAAATCCCACCACAAACACACACGTATTATTCAGTCTTATCTTCTGCAAGATATGCTCCTGTTTCTGCTCAACATTGTAACAGGTCCTTTTATTTATAAGGTATATATTTTACCACTATAGACTATAATGTGTTTAGCATGAATGTTATGTTTAGCAAAATGTCATGATTCCCAAATCATACCCCATCAACCAAGACAATTAATAATGGAAAATTATATTATTGAGCATTGGAACACACATTTTATTTAATTTTTGAAATGTCCATAATGATTTCACGTAGGCCTACTACATTCACATATAGAATCTCAGTTTATCAGTTTTTAGAACATCTTATAGGGACAGAGCATAGAGTTCAAATCTAATATAATAATACAATATAATATAAGGGACAGAGCCCCTCTATGTCTCGTCCGTCAGACTGCAGATGGACCGAGATGGACCCTTCAGATATCTTTCCAGATCTCGCGAGAGTGTGTTGCTAGGATAGAGAAAGGTGGATAACAAAGTAGATTTTCTTCTAATTTGTGTCTCTAAAAAAAAGCCATTTTAGTATGAAAACTGTGCATATTTTTTGTCTTGTGACGATCGGGTCCAATATTTAGTTCAGTGACCATGGAGCTAAAGAATGGTTCAGAAGCTGTGTTCACGTTCACTCTTCCATTGGAATCAATAGACTCCAACCTGCTTCCTGTCTCCTAAAAAGGTGTCCACCTACGTCACGCAGAAACGGGAAGTAAACCGGAGAATGCGACTCTTGCTATTTTCCTCTTGGGCTCTACCTGGTGAGCCACTGGGGTGGGGCGCTCCCTGCTGTTCTTACTGTAAGGTGGTCGTCCTGGATGTGGTTCTATAGATATTATTATAGATCATCGTTGTCGGGCAGAAAACCAGCTGATGGGTCTAATTTTGTACCATTTTCTCATGGATCTAATGTGTACCATTTTCCATCTGTATGTGTTAATATGGTTAAAAAAACTGACATAGTTGTTGTGTCCGTCATTGATTAGAATAATTAGAAAAAAAACATTAAATCCAGGAACGCATCTGTGTCATTTTTAAGATTTATTTGGCTATTCAAAAATAGCAGATCTACAAGCTCATAGTGCGGCACTATGAGCTTTTAGATTTCTAACTTTTTTTCGTAAATTAACGCCTTACTTGATCACACTAAAGCTTCACACAATAGCACCAAAAGTAGCAGATCTACAAGCTCTAAACGCGGCGCGAAGCGACGCGTTTAGAGCTTGTAGATCTGCTACTTTTGATGCTTTTCAATTTGACTCCTAAAAAGTAACAGTTTTGGAACATCTTCTTCCTGTAGATATTCTGTGTGTGTGTGTGTGTGTGTGTGTGTGTGTGTGTGTGTGTGTGTGTGTGTGTGTGTGTGTGTGTGTGTGTGTGTGTGTGTAAGTGTGTGTGTGTGTGATATAAGATGATACAGATCTAAACCTTTAACTGCTGCTTGCAATTAGCACACACACGCACGCACGCACGCACGCACGCACACACACACACACACACACACACACACACACACACACACACACACACACACACACACACACACACACACACACACACAGAGAGAGCTAATCAAGAGCCAGTTTTCATTTACAATCAATCAACCTTTTGACACCAGCTGTAAATAAACAGACCTCCACGTGTGTGTGTGTGTGTGTGTGTGTGTGTGTGTGTGTGTGTGTGTGTGTGTGTGTGTGTGTGTGTGTGTGTGTGTGTGTTTCTGGTGTGAAATGGGAGTCAGTAAAGTGGTCCCAACATCGATTCATCACCCGGACCGCCCCTCTAAACCTGTGTGTGTGTGTGTGTGTGTGTGTGTGTGTGAGTGTGTGTGTGTGAGTGTGTGTGTGTGTGTGTGTGTGTGTGTGTGTGTGTGTGTGTGTGTGTGTGTGTAGTCTGTTACTGATTGGTTGTAATGTTTAACACATGGCTTCAATGACGGACGGACGGTGGTTCACACACACACACGCACACACGCACGCACGCACGCACGCACACGCACACACACACACACACACACACACACACACACACACACACACACACACACACACACACACACACAAGCAAGCACATAGACATGTACACGTATGTTAAACCTTTATTTCAGGAGAAATCCTGTTGATTAAACAGTGTGCGTTGTGTGTGTGTGTGCGTGCACATGTGTGTGTGAGCGCAGTGAGACAGGATGTGGTGAGCAGTAATAAGTAGGTCGGGAGGTGCCTTATTGTCGGTATCAGCCGAGTAACACGCAGGAGTCAGTCCCTGTTACAATGAGCTAGACCCCTGGGAGATGGATTGCTGACCTATCCTCAGCTCCCAGTACTTACCGCACCCAAGCCGTGCTACTCATGCGCCGAGTTGGCGGTGCCCGGGATCGAACCATGACCTTGTGGTCTGAAGGTGAGAGCTCTACCGACTGAGCTACCCGGACACAAGGGTTAGTTACACACGCAGCAATCTTGGAACCCAGAACCAAATGAGAAGGAAAAACAGCGCCCTCTGCTGTTTGTACTATCTCACTTGGCTCTGGGACAATGACGACGTAGCACAGGTGCGCAAGGAAACCGGGGTTTTGGTCTGCCTTCAGCGTTTCACTTCCGGTGGTGCGACTATGTTTTCATTCCCACTAACAATATTTCTACACGGAACACTAACACCACTTCTCCCAGAGAACATGGATGGTTTTGGCTATAAGCCCACTTGTTTCTATGATGAAAGAGTAAGTTAAAATGTGAATATCTTTTCGTGGTTTTGTCTGCTCCGCGGACGCTATTGTTAAATTAGTTTTGGTTGGTTTCGAGTGGGGAAGGATCGGCGGACACGTAAATCCCGCCCACTACATTTGATTGGGTAAAGCGCGGCCTGCTTCCTGATCTGAAGGCACGCCCACTTGTAGCCCAGTGTGTACACGTTATGACGAACCTTCACGACAGATTCCAACGCAGAGCAGAATCTGTTCTTGAGAGATTACACACGCAGTGCATCAACTTTGTTTGATTGATTGATTGAAATTTTTATTAGGCAAAAGAATGTAAAACAACACAGTTACATTTATAATTTCTTTGTCTAAAAGGTCCGGCCAAAAAAGTCCTTGCGGACTTGTTTCCGTTGGGGTCCTTGAGTTAATTTCATAGACATATATAGTAGCAACCAAACAGTTCAAAAATCAACATGAAAATACAGATAATACAGAAAAAATACCACTATGTACAAAAAAAGCATTTAAAAAATATATGTACAAAAAAAAGGGGGGGGGAGCATGGAAAAATAAAAATCATATACAAAAAAAGCATGAGGAAATACAAAATATGTACAAAAAGAGGAGGGGGGGGGGTCGTCTGTCTACAGGGAAACTGGTACTAGCTCCTCTTATGGCCTCCAGAAAGTTTTTAGGGCTGTTTTGAATGAGCCCAGCGAACTGCATTTTTTTAGGGATGGGGTTAGACTATTCCATTCCTTGGTGGCTGTGCTATAGAAGGAGAATTTGCCCATGTTTGTTTTATGGGTGGGTGGTACCAGATTGTTGTTTACGCTCCCTCTAGTTTCGTGGCTGTGGGTGTTGCTAACTTTTTCGAGTGTCACATGGAAGGGTAACAGGGGTACAACAAACATTTAGAGTAGAATATATTCATAAGATGCATGACAAAAACATATATAATGGAAAGAGGCTTCAGTGTTGTACTGGGAGCTGACCAGTACAAACACAGTCTAAGACTCCTTTTCTCCACAATGTAGTCGTTATGCCAATTAATTCCTCTCCACACACACATCTCTGTGTTGTCACTGATGTCATATCCTACTGACTCACCTGTCAGTGAGGAGCCTCCACCGGGAGGACGTAGAGCCTTCGTCCTACTCCTCCCGCGCAACACTCCCTGCTGACAGGCTCCGCCCCCCAGCCCGTAGGAGTATACTGATATATATCACCTTCCTCCTCCTCCTGCTCCTCCTCCCCCTCCCCCTGAACACGGGTCAGTGTGTTCAGTATAGACGCTGGACAAAGCACCACACGGTGGATTTGAACCCACAACCTCCGTGGTGGTGGACAGGGACTTTACCACTGAGCCTGATGACCAGAGGTTTACTGACATCACTTCCACTCTCCTTCCTTCCTTTACAATTATCTCACTCTCTCTCTCTCTCTCTCTCTCTCTCTCTCTCTCTCTCTCTCTCTCTCTCTCTCTCTCCATTCATTCCCAGATGGACAGATTGACCCCTAGGGGTCACGTTTAACCTGGAAGTGCTGTGATTGGTCCAGAGGTCACCGCGATGGCCTCTCATTGGTGGAGAGGTCATCCATTGGTCCCACCCCCATCCATCAATGTCACACAGCGACTAAGTGTATGTGTGTGTGTGTGTGTGTGTGTGTGTGTGTGTGTGTGTGTGTGTGTGTGTGTGTGTGTGTGTGTGTGTGTGTGTGTGTGTGTGTGTGTGTGTGTGTGTGTGCGTGTGTGTGCCATTGTCCTCTTTTTTTGTTTTTTTAATCTGATTTGTTCACATGAAAAACACACACATTCACCTGTCTGTCTGTCTGTCTGTCTGTCTGTCTGTCTGTCTGTCTGTCTGTCTGTCTGTCTGTCTGTCTGTCTGTCTGTCTG
>NC_137615.1:2675576-2693076 GCF_963280865.1 Gymnoscopelus braueri
AGTGTTCATATATATATGTTTAAATCCTGCATGCTAGTCTTTGATTTGTGTCCTTTATTGGATGTTTGTTGCATAGTGTTGGTTTGAGCAGTGCTGACTGCTTGCTACACCTTCACTGCTTCTAGTCTGTGTGTGTGTTTGTGTTGTATTACAGCCAATTTGATTACTTTAAGGGGGTATGAAATCACTCTTTCAGGTGAATGAAACCTGAGCTATGGGATGCTGTTGTGTTTGAGTGAAACCTGAGCTATGGGATGATGTTGTGTTTGAATAGAGACACAAGGCCGGAAGCGGAAGGCCTACAAATTCACGCCCACTTTTGACACAGCGCCGCTACTCGAGGTCCGTTAGAACGATGAACTGCAGCTCTCAATGTAATCTCTATGAGAGGCATTGTAAAATACCGTAATTTCACTGGTTAACTACTGAGGCTGTAGCGTTTTTTTTGGTGTTCTAATAAAGTGTCCCATTTGTTTAATTTATCCTTTTTAATGTCCCATATCTGTCATCTCGATATACTACCCACAATATACTATAATATACTCCATCAGTGTGTCAAAAGTTCTAGCTTCTGAAATCATACGTTTAAGTGGTCGCATGGTATATACGTCACAGACGCATCCCTTGAGGTTTTCAATACCCAGAAAACCGGCGAAAGTGGCCGTTTTCAATATGTTTTGGGCATTATCTCTGGAACAGAAGATCCAATCTGCTCGGTTCAAAGCTTGTTGGATGCGTGACTTTGAGGACATTTAGCACGCAATGATGCATTTTCGGGTTGTTTGGGGTCTCGAGGGGAGGCGAGATCTTAGTTGGGCAGGCGACCGCCTGTCCTGCCTCTACAGTGGGTATGCCACTGGTCGGCGCTCGGCGCTCGTAAAGACAGCGATGTCACCGAAATGCGACAACTTGTCTGTCTGCTGTCTACCCTCTGCTGTGTTAACATTATGGGTAACTCGTTAAAGTGGCAAATTAAATGTGAAACACATCAACTATTAAGAAAACAAGAAGATATGTTGACAAAGACACTCCATACATTTGGAAGCATATTTTTATTTAAATCAATATCGTCTCCAGTTAATGTAGGAATCGTTAAAAGTAGGCTAACTCTCATATCCTCTCATAGGGAATGCATTGGCAGCTGCAGTTCATAGCTCTCACGGACCTCGAGTAGCGGCGCTGTCTCAAAAGTGGGCGTGAAATTTGTAGTTCCCGTGTTGGTCTATTAAACCTGAGCTATGGGATGTTGTGTTTGAATGAAACCTGAGCTATCGGATGTTGTGTTTGAATGAAACCAGAGCTATATGGGATTGAATATTTTATTAGGCAAACATGTTTAAAACAGCACAGTTACATTTAAAATACTTTGTCTAAAAGTTCAGTTCAAAAAAGTCCTTGCGGTCTTGTTTCCAATGAGGTCCTTGGTATTCAATTCATAGTCATATATAGTGGCACCACAGTTCAAATATCACTACAAAAATACAGAAAAAGATAACACTATGTACAAACAAAAAATAAAAAAAGCAGGGAAAAAAAATATTATAATGCTATATGAAGACAAGACCAGGAGACCTGGTTCTGCCAGACCCAGACTTCACATGACGTGTCAGCCTGTGTCTATGCCCATGTATGGACGAAAGGGGGACAGACTTTTATGGCTGGGACACGCACGACGTGTGTCCCTTCTACGCCCATGTATGGACAGACTTTTTTGGGTGACAGATTTTTTTTTGGCTGGGGCCGGAGGACAAAGTGACAGACTTTTTTTTGGCTGGGGCCGGAGGACAAAGTGACCATGCCCATGTATGGACGAAACAGGTACAAAGCCTCATGTAAGCCCGACCCCTTGGGTCTGGCAAAAAAAAAGGGGGGGTCGTCTGTCTAACGGGAAAATAGTACTACCTCCTTTTTTGGCCTCCTGAAAGGTGAATTTTCAGGGCTGTTTTGAATGAGCCCATCGAACTGCACTTTTTGAGGGATGGGGTTAGACTATTCCAAACCTGGGTGGCAGTGCTGTAGAAGGAGAATTTGCCCATGTTTGTTTTATGGGTGGGTGGTACCAGATCGTTGTTAACGCTCCCTCTAGTTTTGTGACTGTGGGTGTCGCTAACCTTTTGGAGGTATTTACTCAGATATGCGGGTATAGGGTAGCCTGGCTCCACCCCCTGAATCGTTTGCCTCGCATTCAGGGTCTGGTGACACTGTCGAAGGCGGGTGTTTCTCGGTTGAAAATCTGTACGACGAATCGGGATCGGGATAATCCAGTATGAACCAATCGCCAAAGAGTCCCACTTTGGCCACGCCCCCATCTCAGAAATGGGCTGCATTGAGAGGGCTTTCAGACTGAATAATGGAGTGAAACAAAATGAAAATTCAGGCTGAGTGTCAGGCTAGGTATAGGGGGCATTTCGGGCAAATTTGCATTTACAATTTTGAAGACTGATCCCATTTTTTGTTGTTTAACCCTGTCTTCTACCCTGAGCCAGCCTAGGCTGGCAAAATGGGTGGGAGAAAGGTGGGTCATCATGGGCCCCAGTCCGAGGAGTAGCCGAATCAGTTTTTTTTAGGAGTTTTGAAGCGTAGTGTCTTCAGTGACATCGAGATGATGGAGTACCAAGAGGTGCAAGTTGGTGTTTGTTGTGTTTGAATGAAACCAGAGCTATGGGATGTTGTTTGAATGAAACCTGAGCTATGGGATGTTGTGTTTGAATGAAACCTGAGCTATGGGATGTTGTGTTTACATTCAGGTACAAATTAAATGTCTGCCTGAAAATTCTGTTGATTTCTCCATCAGTTGAGCTGTCAGTTGAGCTGTCAGTTGCAGGATTTTAACTGGCTGAAGAGACAGTTCCTCCTTCCTCATTGGACAGAAATACTAGCCATTATTAGCCAATGGCCATTGAGCTCCTTGAGGAAGGCGGGCTCTGTTCACGTGCCAGATCCATGACATTTTTTTAACTTAAATGTTTTAATATTAATTATAATTATATTATCAGTAAAATCTTAGTGTTTTGCTAATTGTTTGTGGGCTTATTTACAATATCCTCATGTTCCATCCATCCATCCATCCATCCATCCATCCATCTACCACCTCTGTATTTACAAATATCTTGTGTGTGTTCGTGTGCGTGCATGTGTATGTGTGTTACTTTGATTAATGCTCATCACCTACTCCACCCTCCATGTCAAGAACAACAAAAGAAGTGTGTGTGTGTGTGTGTGTGTGTGTGTGTGTGTGTGTGTGTGTGTGTGTGTGTGTGTGTGTGTGTGTGTGTGTGTGTGTGTGTGTGTGTGTGTGTGAAATGTTGTATTCATGTGTCATATGTGGACAGGGTCTGTCTGTCCTTCACTCTCTCTCTCTCTCTCTCTCTCTCTCTCTCTCTCTCTCTCTCTCTCTCTCTCTGTCACTCAATTCAAAGTGTCTTCATTGGCGTGAGAAACTCACTGTATGCCAGTGGTTCTCAAAGTGGGGTGCGGGGACCCCCAGGGGTCCTTGGGGGGGGTTCCAGGGAGGTCCCCAGCTAAATGTGTTAAATATAGCATCGCAAACAGTGTAACCACTTTAACCCTATAAACGGCTAGCTGATCTACAAGCTCACACTCACAACACTTAGCCATTCATTTAGAGCTTCTAGAGCTCAGGTAGTATTGTGTGTTTTTTGTGTTCAGGGACAAATAACATTGTATTTAGCTTGTTGTTTCTTACATTTTCTTTTAGTTTCCTTATTATTTGGTTTAGTTTAGTGGCGGTTCTGATTTCTCTCTCTCTCTCTCTCTCTCTCTCTCTCTCTCTCTCTCTCTCTCTCTCTCTCTCTATGGGTTCTCAGCTGTCAGGGTTGATTGATGGCAGACAGCCATTGGACGGAGGAGTGGAGAGAGAGCCCTCTCTCTCTCCACTCCTCCGTCCAATGGCTGTCTGGGCGAGAGACAAAGAATGAGGGAGAGAGAGGAGAGAGAGAGAGAGAGAGAGAGAGAGAGAGAGAGAGAGAGAGAGAGAGATTCAGTCGGCCAATGGTGTTGCTGGAAAGGGGTCCATCCACCAATAGCAGGGAAGACGGCGTGGTCGAGCGAGAAGGAGGGCGTGGCTTGATTGCCCTGCTGCACGTAGAAGGAGATGGGAGGGGCATAGGGGTGGGTGTGTGTGTGTGTGTGTGTGTGTGTGTGTGTGTGTGTGTGTGTGTGTGTGTGTGTGTGTGTGTGTGTGTGTGTGTGTGTGTGTGTGTGTGTGTGTGTGTGTGTGTGTGTGTGTGTGTGTGTGTGTGTGTGTGTGTGTGTGTGTGTGAGTGACTGAGAACCATCAGTGACTCTTTGTGATTCAACATAATTATCGGTTCAAATGTGAACCTTCTTGATTATTCATCCAGAAATGAATATTTTCACTTCAAATCCAAGTCAATTACTATTATTAATATCATTATTCAATTTACATTTACAATGTATCATTTATCAGACGCTCTTTATCCAGAGTGACTTACAGTAAACCAGGTACACACAGAGACAGTCTAAAACAATATAATATCTAAATAACATGTTAACCTTTCCATAAGTCTAGATAGTGGTCAAACTACTACTATTAACCACCATTTAAACTTACTATTTTAATTTAAGTTCTGTCCACACCGGTAGGGTTCATGTTGTGAGATTAATTCACATTCATTTAAACTGATGTTAATTTTATGAGCACATGCACAATGTATTATATTACATTACCTTACATTATATTATGTGTTATGAGCACACATGAACATGATCAAAACGAGGTGATGAAGACATGTTTAATTTTTCCAAACGAGGTCGATTTTTCAGCGTGAATAAACATTCAATGTGTATGAAACGGAGGCATCGCCAAAATAAAAGTTTTTAAATCATCGAGGTGTATGAAACGGAGGCATCACCAAAATAAAAGTTTTGATGTGAAATAATGTATGGCCACGGACCCCCATCTGAACATGGTTTGTGCCAGGGACCCTTCTGTGTAAAAACAAATCTAAATTATTCACAATTTTCACAAACACTTTGAGGTGACGCGCTGTTAGCTTGTATATCTGCTGTTTTTTAATAGCCCACGCAAAAATCTAAAATGACACAGATGCTCTCCTGGTTTCAATGGATTAATAATAATAATAATAATAATAACAATAAATGTAATAATAATAATAATAATTGTAATAATAATTGTAATTATAGCTCAGATATAGTGCTTTTCTAAGTACCCAAAGTTGCTTTAGATGAAGAAAAGGAAGTAACCAAAGTACGTTGTGAGATCTGGGCTGTAGTTTTGGGCTAACGATCCTCCCAGAATCACATGGATGGATGCTATGGGGTTCAAGTGGTTATTACTGATACTATTTGTAACATTTTAGTTATCTACAATTATTTATCACTAAATAATAATAGTTTAACCCATTAAGACCTGATTCTACAAATGGCGTCATTATAAATCAGCAGTTCTCAAACTTTTTTCGTAATTCAAAATTACTCAACATTTACAGAGACACTTTCAAGATTTTAAAAAAGTGCAAAAAAATAATAGCAGATGTACAAGCTCGCAGCGCGGCACGAAGTGGCGCGCTGTGGGCTTGTGTATCTGCTATTATTGAAAAGCCAACTCTAAAATCTAAAATGACTCACTAGACGCTTTCCTGGTTTTAATTGTTTAATTAAATAATATTAGTGGTAAAAAAAAACAAAGATAAGTTGATAAGTTCAGACGGTCTCATGTTCTGATATTATTAGTTTCAACGTTGGGTCTGGATTCAGAAACATCATAATCCTATTGATTCTGCCCTGGATGCTAATGACTGTTTATTGATTATATTTTAATTTATTGATTGTCTCATTTTTAATTGAATCGCTGCTGCTGGTGTGATGGATGCATGGATGTCACTCATACACACACACACACACACACACACACACACACACACACACACACACACACACACACACACACACACACACACACACACACACACACACACACACACACACACACACTGACAGTCTGCCAGTGGAGCCATTGTTATTAGGTTAGTGAGGGGGGAACACACACAGAGAAGGCCTGGTTGATGGGGGGACATTTTATCCCGTGGCGCCAGTCTGCACAATCAAACCCCGCCCCCCCCCTTCCCCCCCCCCCACACACACACACACACACACACACACACACACACACACACACACACACACACACACACACACACACACACACACTAACAGACGTTGCGTTCTGGTCTCCAAGGAGCCAATTATCTTCAGGCCAGAGGAGTGACATCATCAAGAGGTCAAAGGTCGTGACATCAGGGGTCGTAGCACAGTGTGCGTGTGCACGCCTGCGTGTGTGTGTGTGTGTGTGTCTGTGTGTGTGTGTGTGAGATGCTCCTCCTTCTTGTACTCATCTTATATCATACACATAAACCTTGTATCTCCATATTTCAACTTTTACATTCATGTAAATTCATTTTAAATCATTTAACCTCATCATGCTACACGGTATCACTCAACTAAAAATAGTGGATCTACAAGCTCCCAACGCATCACGATCGCGACGCGTTGTGAGCTTGTAGATCGGCTATTTTTGCTCTTTTTTTTTTGTTTTTTTGTGGAAAGTGGTTAAGTGTTTGTTATAAATATTGAACCCATGAAAAGTATTAACACGAACTTGTGACTAAATATTGACTACATTGAATCCATTGGAACACTTGAGATTTTTTCCCCCCATTTCATGAAAAGTAACAGTATATCTACTGTATATATAGTATATCTACTGTATATAAAGTATATCTACTGTATATAAAGTAGGCTATATAAGGGCAACTGGGGAATTGTTTGGCAAATGTTTTTTTGCGAGGCGCTACCAGTGGTGGAAAAAGTACTCAAATCTTTTACTCAAGTAAAAGTATCAATACTGCAGTGTATAAATAGTCCTTTACAAGTAAATGTCCCATAATCTAAATTTACTTGAGTAAAAGTACAAAAGTATGGGCATCAAAATATACATAAAGTACCAAAAGTAAAAGTACTCAGAATGTCCCATTTCACAAATTAAATGAAGATTATGAGAAATAATCGACCGAAACATCGTCTCCGAACTTTGTTTTAAGGAGTTTATATACATAACTGTTTATCTAAATACTAAATAATAGAGCTTTATAGGGGATTAAAACATAGAACACTTCTGGGGTCATTTTCACGTGCAGCCCATACGTTGCCTGTTTCAATATTTACAGATTTGATAATCATATGAGGACACCCCCCCCCCCCCCCACACACACACACACTCCCCTCCCATCCTATAGAAATCCATTCTTTTTTGATTGATTTAATACTTTATTTAGAAGTTTGCAGAGAAAAAAGCACATGGAAGTACAGTTCAAAATACAAGGTCAACTAAAAAAGATGAAAAGCCCAAAGAAGCCGTTGGGCTTTGATTCAATAGGGTTTATTTAATGACATGTATTTGACCGCGGACCCCCATCTCAAAATATTTTGTTCCAGGGACCCCCAGAAGCAAAGATTTGAGTTACAAATGTTCGCTTTAAAATATATATATATTCAAAGATTTGCACAAATGTTCTCGATTTTTCAAAAATAGCAGATCTACAAGCTCGTAGCGCGGTACTCGCTAAAATCTGCTATTTTTGAATAGCCAAAGTGTAAAATAATGCTTTTCAGCTCAAATCAAAAAGTGACACAGATGCGTTCCAGGTCTTAATGGGTTAAAGATAAGAAAAACAAAAAATATGTACAGTAGCCTAAACAGTTGGAGGGGGGGGGGGGGGGGCTAGGTTTTTCAGCCTCCTGAAGGTACTCTTTTAGGGCAGTTTTGAAAGAGAGTAGGGTTTTACACTCCTTCACTACTTCCGGTAGGGCATTCCACATTTTGTGTTGCATAGCAGGAGAACGAATTCAACCCCTTGTTTGTGCCAAATCTGGGTTGGACGTGATCAGTGGAGCTACCTCTGGTGTTGTGATTGTGGACTGCATTTACGTTTTTTTGGGGGCGGTGTAGCCGCCCCTATAAGTGGGGTTGGGACACCTCATTAGTATTAGTTTCCTGCACTGTGATTGGCCCACTTGGCCCACTTTCCTGTACCGTGATTGGCTGACTCTATTGGCTGACTCTATTCAGCACTGTGATTGGCTAGCGAGACACATGATGACATTAATAACCTATAAATAGTATTATGCACTTCCAAAAATGAGTTTTTTTTGGAAGTGAGCTTCCATCACTGTGATGACCACACCGCCCACTTCACACTGGGTGTGATTTTTGAAGTACTTTGACAGGTACATGGGTGTCTTAACGTTGTGGTGTATCTTGTAGACCAGGTTCATTACAAGTTGCTGTACTCTGTCCTCAATCTCCCTGAGCTGGGTTGTAGGTGTAAGGCCAAGAAGAAGCCTTACCAGTTTGTTTTGGGATGTCTGGAGCCTTGTTTTCAAGGCCTTTGTGGTGTTCCACATCAAAAGTCCATGTTAAAAAAACATCCATGCTTCTCATCACTGACATTGTTGTCATTTGTTGATACTTTAGTTCATTTCACATGTCTAACATGAGCAGTGTTCATTTAGTCAACTAACATGAACAATGCTGGTCAACTACCTTGTTCCACTGATGAAAATAAAACTAAAACTAAGATAGGATGGTTAGAGATCCAGTAGATCTAAGACTAGTGGAGAAGAGATCCAGTAGAACTAAGACTAGAGGAGAAGAGATCCAGTAGAACTAAGACTAGTGGAGAAGAGATCCAGTAGAACTAAGACTAGTGGAGAAGAGATCCAGTAGAACTAAGACTAGAGGAGAAGAGATCCAGTAGAACTAAGACTAGTGGAGAAGAGATCCAGTAGAACTGAGACTAGTGGAGAAGAGATCCAGTAGAACTAAGACTAGAGGAGAAGAGATCCAGTAGAACTAATACTAGTGGAGAAGAGATCCAGTAGAACTAAGACTAGTGGAGAAGAGATCCAGTAGAACTAAGACTAGTGGAGAAGAGATCCAGTAGAACTAAGACTAGTGGAGAAGAGATCCAGTAGAACTAATACTAGAGGAGAAGAGATCCAGTAGAACTAAGACTAGTGGAGAAGAGATCCAGTAGAACTAAGACTAGTGGAGAAGAGATCCAGTAGAACTGAGACTAGTGGAGAAGAGATCCAGTAGAACTAAGACTAGTGGAGAAGAGATCCAGTAGAACTAAGACTAGTGGAGAAGAGATCCAGTAGAACTGAGACTAGTGGAGAAGAGATCCAGTAGAACTAAGACTAGAGGAGAAGAGATCCAGTAGAACTAATACTAGTGGAGAAGAGATCCAGTAGAACTAAGACTAGTGGAGAAGAGATCCAGTAGAACTAAGACTAGTGGAGAAGAGATCCAGTAGAACTAAGACTAGTGGAGAAGAGATCCAGTAGAAGTAAGACTAGTGGATAAGAGATCCAGTAGAACTAAGACTAGTGGAGAAGAGATCCAGTAGAACTAAGACTAGTGGAGAAGAGATCCAGTAGAAGTAAGACTAGTGGATAAGAGATCCAGTAGAACTAAGACTAGTGGAGAAGAGATCCAGTAGAACTAAGACTAGAGGAGAAGAGATCCAGTAGAACTGAGACTAGTGGAGAAGAGATCCAGTAGAACTAAGACTAGTGGAGAAGAGATCCAGTAGAACTAAGACTAGTGGAGAAGAGATCCAGTAGAACTAAGACTAGTGGAGAAGAGATCCAGTAGAACTAATACTAGAGGAGAAGAGATCCAGTAGAACTAATACTAGTGGAGAAGAGATCCAGTAGAACTAAGACTAGTGGAGAAGAGATCCAGTAGAACTAAGACTAGTGGAGAAGAGATCCAGTAGAACTAATACTAGAGGAGAAGAGATCCAGTAGAACTAAGACTAGTGGAGAAGAGATCCAGTAGAACTAAGACTAGTGGAGAAGAGATCCAGTAGAACTGAGACTAGTGGAGAAGAGATCCAGTAGAACTAAGACTAGAGGAG
This sequence comes from Gymnoscopelus braueri, assembly GCF_963280865.1. NCBI lineage: Eukaryota > Metazoa > Chordata > Actinopteri > Myctophiformes > Myctophidae > Gymnoscopelus > Gymnoscopelus braueri. The sequence continues at coordinate 2,685,560 of NC_137615.1, forward strand.
AAGAGATCCAGTAGAACTAATACTAGTGGAGAAGAGATCCAGTAGAACTAAGACTAGTGGAGAAGAGATCCAGTAGAACTAAGACTAGTGGAGAAGAGATCCAGTAGAACTGAGACTAGTGGAGAAGAGATCCAGTAGAACTAAGACTAGAGGAGAAGAGATCCAGTAGAACTAATACTAGTGGAGAAGAGATCCAGTAGAACTAAGACTAGTGGAGAAGAGATCCAGTAGAACTAAGACTAGTGGAGAAGAGATCCAGTAGAACTAAGACTAGTGGAGAAGAGATCCAGTAGAACTAAGACTAGTGGAGAAGAGAAAATAGCCAATCTACAATGCGTTGTGAGCTTGTAGATCGGCTATCTTCGGCAGCCAGACTACACATCAGGCATTACGCCATCAAGGGCCGCCAACATAAACTTTAGACGACTAAATCAACTGTTAATTTAGTTGACCTAAATCCTAGGATAAAAAAAACAAAAAAAAAAAAAAATGCCGAACGATGATGTCACTCGTCACCTCTGAGACACAGACCAAGTAGATGAAAATGCTACCATATCGTCACCTTCTTAAACTTTTTTGGAAAATGATATTTTTGCCTAAGTCAGCTCCTCATGACACTGGCCACCTCTGGTAAAATGGCCTATGTCCTAATTGAAAAGGATCTTGCTGTTCACTCCCCTTTTAGTATAATGGCCTAACTCCCTAGTGTGACTAAGGCCAAAATAGGCAATTCTTCTGGCCTAAGTCACATGGTTTTGTGACTTAGGCCACATTATTTACTGATTTAGGCCATTTTTTTTAAAATTTAATCCTATTTAAACCTATTTAAAACAATGATTAATAAATATCATATAGTTTTGTTTTGGATCAGTTTTTTTTCTCCTGAAAAACTTTAAAACATGACATAGGCCATTAGTTTAGCAAGGCGACGATATTAGAATGAGCATTAGTGAGGACCGATTAGGTTGAAAATGGGTGAAGTCGTCCTTTAAGTAAATTTAGATGCCAATGCTTTTATACTTTACTCAAGGTCATTTTGAATACCGGATGTATTACTTAGTATTTCTACATTGCGGTGTTGATACTTTTACTTAAGTAATAACATGTGAGTACTTCTTCCACCACCGGTATACTGTCCTGAAAATAATCCCATGATAAAATACAAACAAAAAACTAAACCTCAAACTGGTCCTAACAGACCGTTTGGGGTCTGATAGGCACTTAAACCCTATTTGATAAATATTGAGCAGTCATGGTCAGTGTTGTGATGTGAAATCATAGACTGTAAAAAAAATATGGATGAAGGGAACAGTGATGTCACCACGTCATAGCGTGTCTGATATCAGGTCTAGAGGGGCGGGTTCAAAATCTCCGGAGAGAAAATCCGCCGGATCCCATTGGTTCACCGATCTGTGCTCCCGCCCCCGCGCCCCTCCTCCTCCCCAATGTGCAGCATTGAGAGCCCTGACGTCACAACATTTGGAGCGACGCCCACTGCACTCTGGTTGGTTGGGGAAATCACCCATTTCCTGTGCCAGGAACGTCAACAGGCTGGTCCAGGCTTGAGCAAAACGCGATGCTCCGGCATCTGCCATCAGACCTCTGGAGCTTGTTCAGAAAGCTGCGGCTCGTCTGGTGTTCAACCGCCCCGAGTTCTCCCACACAACTATCCTTCTCTGTTCTCTACACTGGCTCCCCGTAGCGGCTCGCATCCAGTTTAAAACCCTGGTGCTAGCCTATAGGGCAGTGAAAGGAACAGCTCCTTCTTACCTCCGGGCTATGGTCGATGCTTACACCCCTGCCCGACCACTTCGGTCTGCCACCTCGGGGCGACTGATTGCCTCGTCACTCAACGGTCCTTCTGGCCGATCCACACGGTCACGACTTTTTTCTGTTCTGGCCCCACAGTGGTGGAATGGACTTCCCACTGATGTCAGGACAGCAGAGTCACTGATGTCAGGACAGCAGAGCCACTTCCCATCTTTTGCCGCAGGCTGAAAACCCACCTCTTCAGGAAACACTACCCTTCCTCTTTGCCTGGCCTACTTGTTGTTAACTAGTTGTACGAACGCTTGTTTTATTGTTGTATTGTTTTATTGGATCTTGTTTAGTCGATACACTTATTTGTTTTAGCTCCTGCTCATTTGATTTTGCTATTTTGTCTCATCTGTTTAAGGAAATAGGTAGCTGATATATTGCACTTTTACCTTAGCGCTAGGTATACTCTTGGTTGCTTGTTTTTGCAGAAAATGCAGTTAAGACTTCTTGGTGATTAGTAGTTTTGTTCCCTACCTATGTTGAATACACTTATTGTAAGTCGCTTTGGATAAAAGCGTCTGCTAAATGACTGTAATGTAATGTAATGCGAAGGAAAATATAAGCCTGGAGATCGAGGCTACCCATTGGTTTCTACAGACGTGTTTTGAAGCCACTTTTTCGGCAAATTTAAATCCACCATCTTGGAACTTTGGTCCGGTCACCAAAAGCGACCGGAAACAAATGCTATTGGGATATTTTGTTTTGCACGGTAGCCACTGCCCAGCCCAGTGCTCTTCCTTTTCCTATATGTACGTCGGCTTTCCTTCATGTACTGTAACACACATGGATATAAGCTGAAAACCTTAGTATGATTTAATATTAGATCATAGGTATTGTGGTTATTGTCGCAGCCCTATTGGTAGGTAGTCATGGCTGCCAGTTCTCTCCTAATGTCACGTCTCAGTCCCGGATGCTTCAGACCGTACTGAATAACTGCCAGCTGGCATAATGTCTTCAGACTAGGGCGTCCTCCAAAGAAGACGACACGATCTCCCACCACGCAGCAGCGCATCCTATACAACCACAGGCCTTTCCCCTTAGGCTCCACCCTCTTCCAGGAGAAGGTCTCTGGATTGAATGTCCACAGAGTATTGAAGGTCTCGGTAGCGTTCTTGTCGTCAAATATGTACAGCTCTCCATTGTAGGCAAAGGCTGAATGACCAATGCGTCCTTTTGGAAGGGGCTGTGCAGAAGAAGGCGTGTTCAGCCAGCAGTTGGTCTCTGTGTCAAACACTCTGATGGTGCTGTAGTGGCAGTGGTCTCCTCGGCCCCCAAATACAAACATCTTTGTCCCGATGATGGTCGCAGAGTGACCTGACGAACCATCATATGGTCTGGTGCCTCTGGTGTTAATTAAAGACCAGACCATTGTGGCGGTGTCCAACTTGTACATGTCAATGGTGCCTCTAGTCAGCTTGGTCCGTCCCCCATAGACATACATGACCTTCCCCAACACACAGGCTGAGTGGTGGTACCTCCCCTTTGGAACGACCGTCCAAGACACCCTGGGCTTGAGCCATCTGAAGGTGTGAACATCAAATCCATAAAGCACGTTGCAGTAAGGAATCCCTCCCCAGACGTAGACTGTATCTTCTATCAGCACAGCTGTGTGGCCGCAGCGCTTGGAGGGAACAAGCTTACGGTGACGTTCTCCTCTTCCAGGTGTCACTGGAGGCAACCTCCTCCAGCGTAAAGACACTGTGTTGAAGATGTCAACGTCAATGTGATCACCGCTGCAGGTCACTGCTGCCTGGTGGTTATAGAGCCCTCCGAAAGCGTACACCTTATGTCCCACTGTCACAGCAGCAGAGTGGCCTCTCTGTGGGCCTCCTCTGAGACACACCGTGACTCGTAACATTACACAAAAAAACAAGCACAAACAATGAAAGTAGATCACAGCGTTAGGTCACTGTAGGTCACTGTAATACAGGCTGGTTGTTTAGAACCGGACTCAAGAGCCACTGTGAGGCCTAACTGGGCTGTAAGGCCAGCTAGTCGTCCTTGTATATGCGATCCGTGATTAACTGGTTTGTAAGGCCAGCTAATCGTCCTGGTACTCTGGAGAGTCTTAAGATGATCTTTGCGCGTCGTTGAGGACACTAACTAACCATGGCATCCAGGGTGGTTTATACTGTTGGAGGTGGCCCTTAATGTCACTACGGTGATGTCAGGTAGTGTCAGGCATATCCATATATGGAGCAGGCTATGTCAGTTATGCCCAAATCTGGGACTATGATGTCGGTCCTGGATGTTTCGTTTATCTCCATATATGGAGTTCCCAGGAGGGGTGTTCTGATGTCAGAGCTAGGTACGTTTAGGAATCTCCCTTTCTAGAGATTCTATGCTGTCAGACTTCGTAGGTCGATCGTTTCCATTTATGGGGATCTCCATATATAGGCTAGTACTGGCAAGTATGCCCTGAACGTTCGCAACAGTCACAATGTTTCCTCCGTAAAAGACTCCTGGAATCCCTGGAACACCCATTGTGCACGCTGCCATTTATATTTAGCGTGACGCACAAACAAACGTCACGCAAGGTTTTGGCCAATCCATGAAGGCAATGGGTTGGGTTGCTTGACCAATCAGGGAAGCTGATATCTGTTCGCAAAGAATACTTAATATGACTTTCAGCGTGCCTGAGGATGGGTGCTGAGGGTAATGAGGGACGTCATTTCGGTCGATTATTTCTCCCCTTGAGTTGGTACTGGTACCAACCAACCAAAATGACCAACTCACTGGCCTTGTGGTTAGTGTCCAGGCCTGAGATTGGGAGGTTGTGGGTTCGATTCCCACGGCCAGGTCATACCTAAGACTATAGAAATGGGACCCAATGCCTCCCTGCTTGGCACTGAGTCAACATCAAGGGTTGGATTGGGTAAGTCCCAGTGATATACTAGTGTCATGTCCAGAGGTTGTACTTAATTGTACATCAAGTACAGCAGCACGCTACAGAAACAGGAGATAGGCTCCTCCCCCTATGGATCACATGGCTCGCCAAGGCTTACTTACCAACCAAAACAGCAGTAATCTCCTGGACAAAACGTGTCTTTGTAGCTCACTGTCAAGTCAAACTGGAGATGTGTGTGTGTGTGTGTGTGTGTGTGTGTGTGTGTGTGTGTGTGTGTGTGTGTGTGTGTGTGTGTGTGTGTGTGTGTGTGTGTGTGTGTGTGTGTGTGTGTGTGTGTGTGTGTGTGTGTGTGTGTCACGGTGGGGGGTCTGATGTTATGATGGTTGGAAACAAAAGCTCGACATGGACAAACGTCATTATCTTCACCGGGGGCTCCCTGACATTTGCATATAGGGAGCCTGTGTGTGTGTGTGTGTGTGTGTGTGTGTGTGTGCGCACACTACTATACTTGTGAGGACCAGATGTATAGTAGAATTACAGAACATAGAGAAACGGTTGATATTATGGTCGAAAAATATTTAGTAAGTTTACAATTAAAAAAAGATTCCGTTTGGGGTTAAGGTTCAGATCAGGCTTTTAGGTTAGGGTTATGGGGTTTAGAGGTTAGGGTTATGGGGTTTAGAGGTTAGGGTTATGGGGTTTAGAGGTTAGGGTGTTATAGGTTTGGATTTGTGCTTAGTTGCGCACACACTGGCGCCACACACTGGAAAACGCCAATCTTCACATCGTGACGCGCCGTGAACTAGATTGTAAATTGTCTATTTTCATCTTTAGGGGTAATTTTCAAATATGTCTTTCATCAAATCAACGTCCTAAAATGTTGGATGTCCTCATAAGCATAGCGATACTGTGTGTGTGTGTGTGTGTGTGTGTGTGTGTGCGTGTGCGTGTGCGTGCTCCCAGTGGGAGGGTAGAACATCACTGGGAGTTCTCTGGATACCAAATAGACATCATTATCTGACTGTTTAGTATTCATAGAATAGAACCACTGTACGTACACACACACACACACACACACACACACACACACACACACACACACACACACACACACACACACACACACACACACACACACACACACACACACACACACACACACACACACACAGTGATTTGCCAGTAGCACCTGGCACTCAATCATGATGTCACAATGTGCATATAGAGAGAGAGAGTTCCACACATACAGTGTGTGTGTGTGTTGGTGTGAATGTAACACAAATACATTGTTCAAATGTGTGTGTGTGTGCGTGTGCGTGTGCAAAGTAGGCTATGCTCTAGGAGGGGCGGGATGATTTGATTGACAAGCTACACAACCAATAGCATTCATTCCCCGCCCCCGCTCTTGATTGACAAGCTACCCAACCAATAGTGGTCTGGTGGCATTCTGCAGGATATGACGCCATATTGAAAGATGGCGGATTTGAAATTCTTCGGCTTCATTTACGGTCTGTAGAAACCAATGGTGTGGCCTTAGTCCATTCTTTTTATACAGTCTATGGTACCGACGCTCACGGATGTTAAATGCAGATTTTTGTTCTGCTCTGGTCTGAAATGCATTGCCCAGACGTCCTGCCGTGGCCTGCAGGTTTGGAGAGAACAGTCGCGCTCAAACCTCCTCTGAGCACAACAAAGAGCGGGACGAGCAACGCTTTCTTTTTGTTGGGTCTCAAGGGTTAGTGTAGCTCTGGTCCATAGCGATAGAAAGAGTTCTCCTTAACTCTATGGTACTTTCGGGTCCTTTCCCCTCTCACCCGCGGCAGCGCAGGCTGCGCAGCCTCTCGTCTGTAGTCAAAATAAAAAATACACTTTAGCTACTCACCAAAACAAAGACGGTTTTATGGAGTTGAAAGCCTACTCTACTTAGTGGGAACACTCGGAGGCCCCCAACTCGCCTCTAAAATACGCTTTTTGGCCAGAAATGAAAATATTTCACCGGAAGGAAAACATGTTTTTGTTTACTCCAAAAACATGTGCTACACAGCGCTACACAGAGCTGGCGGCAGACGCAATTCAGCGTGGCTGGAACGCAAAAGTCTGTCCAGTTGAAGTGGAATGCAGAGGATTTGTGGCTTCTTCCACCATCAGATTGCTGAAGGAACTTGGAATCCATGGACAGGCTCTGCGGCAGACCATCAGAGCAGTTTCTGAAGCAGCTGAAAGAGGCAGCCAGTGGCTATGGATCAAACGGAAGGACCCTTGCTGGGCTCTAAGAACATGACCCCCCCCCCCCCCCCCCCCCCCAACTTAGAACCCAATTCAAACCCCTCCAACTTGAGGAGGGCATATGAGGTCAGCTGTAGGGTTGGCTCAGGGAAGAGGACGCCCCTGCCTTGCACAGTCCCTTGGGATGTCTGCCACTTAACAACTAGGCAAATCTTAATGATTGGGCATGGGACACAAGCTAAGGCTTGATCACCCTGTAGCTGGCCACCTTTGATGAGGGTGTATAGTGTTTGAAGGCCGAAACACCCCCTGGTTCAAAGGCACACTACTGAGGATGTGTCCCAAAATTGACATCTTACCCCAGTCTAAGAAAGACACCTCCCATGCCACTCTCGTAACATCAAGGCAAATCTCATGTGAGTGAGACACACCATCTATTGGCACAATGGACAGTATCAACATCACGTCCCGTGTTTTATGATTCTGCGCTTTCTACAGATCTGGTCCATGGAATGTTTCTATTGACCAGATTTTTCCTTCCTGTGAAACATTAAATTTTCTCGACAAAAAGTGTATTTCAGACGTGAGTTGGGGAGGGGGCGGGGCTCAGAGTGTTCCCACTTAG
>NC_137615.1:2698076-2710576 GCF_963280865.1 Gymnoscopelus braueri
GAGTATAATAGAGTATAAAAAAGTATAATGGAGTATAACAGAGTATAACAGAGTATAAAAAAGTATAATAGAGTATAACAGAGTATAATAGAGTATAACAGAGTATAACAGAGTATAACAGAGTATAAAAAAGTATAATAGAGTATAACAGAGTATAACAGAGTATAAAAAAGTATAATAGAGTATAATATAATAACTGAACATCTTTGTTTCTTTCTTTTCCTGTTCAGCTGTTGGCAAGGCGAGCAGTAACAACAACACACCAGACGATGGCGCCACAATCTCTAAGTAAGTGAAGTTCATTTGTTTGGCATGAAATTAAATAAAAGATATAGATATAAAAACGACAACTTTTAATCACATCATTAAAAAAAACAAGATTAAAGATTGTTTATTATTCCATGATATTTACACAAGCATGAGAGAGAGTGAAAATCTTGGGTTTGGGCTCCTTGACATTGTCACGAGGACATCAGTACAATACATCTTAAAATATGAGCTTTGACATAATAAATCAATAAAGTCCTTTATGATAGAAGCCCAATCCAAACCATGTTCTTGTGTAAAAAGCTGTATTGATGGCATTCCTTTTGTTTATAGACAGAGACAAGTGGAAGAGGGAGCAGGGGGAGGAAGAATAAAAAACTAAAGATAAACATATTTACACAAAGCATATCCATCCATACAGTATTATATACATGAGGTGTTAGACTGAAAACACACATCCTTAATACAGACCGGGAACGCATCTGTGTCATTTTAGATGTATTTGCCTTTATTTTTTTTAAATAGTGAAAGTTTGTGCAAATCTTTGAATATATATAAATATATATATATTTTAAAGCGAACATTTGCAACTCAAATCTTTGCTTCTGGTGGGTCCCTGGATCAAAACATTTTACAAATGTTCACTTACATTTTCTTTCAAAAATAGCAGATCTACAAGCTCATAGCGCGGCACCGAGTGCCGCGCTATGAGCTTGTAGATCTGCTATTCTTGAATAGCCCAAAGAAATCTTAAAATGACACACAGATGCTTTCCAACCTGTGGCCGATTCTAAAAATGTATTCTAAGTCGCAACAGTTTTCTGTTAAACCTATATGTTGCTATAATATCAGTGGTTCTCAAACCTTTTCATGTAAAAATATGTATTTTGGCCGCCGACCCCCCTGTTACGGCCACTAACCCTGGCTCGAACGCCAATGGCCATATAACATAATAACAGGACAAAAATCTGGTCTCAATTGCTTTTAAATGCAGAAAAACATGTTACATTACATTACATTACATTACAGTCATTTAGCAGACGCTTTTATCCAAAGCGACTTATAATAAGTGCATTCAACATAGGTAGGGAACAAAACTATTAATCACCAGAAGTATTAAGTGCATTTCCTGCAAAAACAAGCAACCAAGAGTATACCTAGCGCTAAGGCAAAAGTGCAATATATCAGCTACCTATTTCCTTAAACAGATGAGACAAAATAGCTAAATCAAATGAGCAGGAGCTAAAACAAATAATTGTATCGACTAAACAAGATCCAATAAAACAATAAAACGATAAAACAAGCGTTCGTACAACTAGTTAACAACAAGTAGGCCAGGCAAAGAGGAAGGGTAGTGTTTCCTGAAGAGGTGGGTTTTCAGCCTGCGGCGAAAGATGGGCAGTGACTCTGCTGTCCCGACATCAGTGACTCTGCTGTCCCGACATCAGTGACTCTGCTGTCCCGACATCAGTGACTCTGCTGTCCCGACATCAGTGTCTCTGCTGTCCCGACATCAGTGACTCTGCTGTCCCGACATCAGTGACTCTGCTGTCCCGACATCAGTGACTCTGCTGTCCCGACATCAGTGACTCTGCTGTCCCGACATCAGTGACTCTGCTGTCCCGACATCAGTGACTCTGCTGTCCCGACATCAGTGTCTCTGCTGTCCCGACATCAGTGACTCTGCTGTCCCGACATCAGTGTCTCTGCTGTCCCGACATCAGTGTCTCTGCTGTCCCGACATCAGTGTCTCTGCTGTCCCGACATCAGTGTCTCTGTTCATTCCACCACTGTGGGGCCAGAACAGAGAAAAAAAGCTGTGACCGTGTAGGTTACAGGAGGCAACGAGTAGAAAACAAGGAGTTTTGAGAGGAGAGGAGGTGAGGAGGTGAGGAGGTGAGGAGGTAAGGAGGACACTGGGTGTGCATCTCCTGCCTAATGGACGGAGGTCAAAGGTCGGGCCGTATCAGCTGTCTGCACTGGACAAACGGCTCATTCATTCATTCTGTTGAGCTCAGGTGTTCACCAGCATGCTGACTGTACTGTACTGTACTGTACTGTACTCTACTCTACTCTACTCTACTGTACTGTACTGTACTGTACTCTACTCTACTCTACTCTACTCTACTCTACTCTACTCTACTCTACTCTGCTCTGCTCTACTGTGCTCTACTGTGCTCTACTCTGCTCTACTGTGCTCTGCTCTGCTCTGCTCTGCTCTACTGTGCTCTACTCTGCTCTACTGTGCTCTACTCTACTCTGCTCTACTCTGCTCTACTCTGCTCTGCTCTGCTCTGCTGTACTCTACTCTGCTCTGCTCTGCTCTACTCTACTCTACTCTACTCTACTCTACTCTGCTCTGCTCTGCTCTGCTCTGCTCTACTGTGCTCTACTCTGCTCTACTGTGCTCTACTCTACTCTGCTCTACTCTGCTCTACTCTGCTCTGCTCTGCTGTACTCTACTCTACTCTACTCTACTCTGCTCTGCTCTGCTCTGCTCTACTGTGCTCTACTCTACTCTACTCTGCTCTACTCTGCTCTGCTCTGCTCTGCTCTACTGTGCTCTACTCTACTCTACTCTGCTCTACTCTACTCTACTCTACTCTGCTCTACTCTACTCTACTCTACTCTACTCTGCTCTGCTCTGCTCTGCTCTGCTCTACTCTACTCTACTCTACTGTGCTCTACTCTGCTCTGCTCTACTGTACTCTGCTCTGCTCTGCTCTACTGTGCTCTACTCTGCTCTGCTCTACTCTACTCTGCTCTACTCTACTCTGCTCTGCTCTGCTCTGCTCTGCTGTGCTCTACTCTACTCTACTCTACTCTACTCTACTCTACTCTACTCTACTGTTTTGATTTAGCTTTTATGAAGTTTTTGTTTAGTTTTTATCAGTGAAAAAAGGTGGTTGTTGACTGCAGCTCATGTTGTTTACTATGATCTTATAGTTTAATTGTCACAGATCTGTATAATGAGAGTTTTAAACTATACGTTGTAAATAGAAGCCATTCTGGGAGGCAGTTAATGCAGTTCCTATCTGTCAATAATCACACACACACACACACACACACACACACACACACACACACACAGTAAATACATAAACACTAAATGTATATTCACTTATCTGTAAGGATGACTAGGCACAAGCTGTGTGTGTGTGTGTGTGTGTGTGTGTGTGTGTGTGTGTGTGTGTGTGTGTGTGTGTGTGTGTGTGTGTGTGTGTGTGTGTGTGTGTGTGTGTGTGTGTGTGTGTGTGTGTGTGTGTGTGTGTGTGTGTGTGTGTGTGTGTGTGTGTGCGCGTGCGTGCGTGTTTCCTCGAGATAAGGCCCCTCAATGCCCCCCCCATGTAACAGGTGGGAGTAAACATACTCCAGTGACTGTGTGTGCATAGGAGAGAGAGAGAGAGAGAGAGCGAGAGAGAGAGACACACATATGGGGGCGTGGTCAACATGTCACATTGGGGACAGTGTTGGTGTCAGTGTGATTTATCCTGTAGTTTCATAAGGTTCTGGTCAGTGAATGAACGCAGCAACACCTTGTTGTTGAAACGAGCTTTACTACAAATACATTTGCCATGCCTTAAAATAGTGTGTGTGTGCATCTATGTGTGTGTGTGTGTGCGTGCACAACTTTGCAAACTCAAAAAATGACATTCTATACATAGAATGCATATGATATCAAGTCTCACCCCGGTTGAACTCTGATGCTGCTCCTTGATGTGTGCGTGCGCGAATGCTTGGCTTTGGCTATTCTAAAACAGCAGATCTACAAGCGCACAAAGCGCTGCGGCTCGATGTGTTTTGTGTGAGCTTGTAGATCGGCTATGTTGGGTTTCAAGGGGTTAAAAATGGCATTCATAGAATGCTGGTAATACAATGTGTGTGTGTCCGTATTCATGACGCCGTCACACTACACACTACTAGTAATCTCACCTACACTGTCTGTCCCTCTGAGACACGCACGCACGCACGCACGCACGCACGCACGCACGCACGCACGCACGCACGCACGCACGCACGCACACACACACACACACACACACACACACACACACACACACACACACACACACACACACACACACACACACACACACACACACACACACACACACACACACACACACACGTAGTAGTAGTAGTAGTAGTAGTAGTAGTAGTAGTAGTAGTAGTAGTAGTAGTTACATAAGTGCAGTAAAAGCACTTCATGCAAAATCGTCTCCAGCAGAGGGGTGTGTTGTGGTGTGTGTGTGTGTGTGTGGGGGGGGGGTAGTTCTGGCGGCTACTGATAGAAGCAGAGTGTGTGTCAGACTGCAGATCAGCTTCACATCAACACAGAAAGGACAGACTGCGTGTCACAACAGGTAAACACACTGATTCTACATACTAATGTTTCATACACACAGCACAGCTTCTCCTCTTCAGTATGTTTAGTGTTTAGTTTGACTATGAGTTGTACTTTGTATTGAAGGAATGTTAAGTTCTCTCTTATCTCTTGTTGCTGTGCTCTTTTATCTCTCTTAATGCTGACTCTGTGAAGAAGAAGATGTGCTTTTGAAGAATGTCCTTTGCTTTCATTCCTACAAATAGTCTCTGCATGTTGAATAAACAGAACCTAATACAGCATGGAGGTCACATGGTAAACCACATCAAGATACTTCTTGATGTGTAATTGTTGTTCGCAACTTGTGTTACTGCTGCTCAGTGGTGGAAAAAGTACTCAAATATATTTCACTTAAGTAAAAGTATCAATTATGCTATGTAGAAATACTCTGTTACAAGTAAGAATCTAAAAGTACAAAAGTATTGAGATGTAGTGGAGTAGAAGTAAAAGTATTAAACTGGAAATACTCTAGTAAAGTGAAAAAATACTTCAAAAGCACAGTACTTAAGTAAATGTACTCAGTTACTTTCCACCACTGCTGCTATAGTATATAATACAAGGTATCTGTTGATATTGCTGGTGTATATACGCAAGGTATGAGGACATAATATGGTTGTGCTTTATTTGCACATTTATTTGACCTTTATTGTGTTATGCTGGTTTTTACTGCTGCTATTGAAATTATTCACTTATATCATAGTTTGTGTTATTGTTGAGTTGTTGTTGCACAGTATTTTCTGGACCTCACATCAGTGGTGTAAAGTAACTAAGTACATTTACTCAAGTACTGTACAAGTATTATTTACAGTACTATATATTTTTTGTTACTGGATTTCCAATTTTCAGTACTTTTACTTCTACTCCTCTACATCTAAAAGGCAAATATTGTACTTTTACTCAACTACAATTATTTGTAAACCTTTAGTTACTAGTTACTTTTTGATTATTATTACAAAACATACATTGATCACTTCAGCCCTATATACATTTCGGCCATTTGAAAATAGCAGATCTACAAGCTCACAATGCGTGGCATCTATGCGACTTATCGTGAGCTTGTAGATCTGCTATTTTCAAAAGATTTGTATACATTTTATACATTTGAAAACTTTTTGATGCCACAATACTTTTGTACTTTTACTCAAGACCATTTTGAATTCCAGACTTTTGCTTGTAACAGAGTATTTCTGCATTGCAGTATTGATACTTTTACTTAAGTAAAACATTTGACTACTTTTTCCACCGCTGCCTCACATACATTTGGCTGCATAGTGGCAAATAGACCTGATTGTTGGTCCTATCACTCTGTATCAAGGGAAGGGAAGCGGCACTATTTAAACCTGTTAATATAATTATCATAATAAGAGTGTACAAAAAGTAACGGATCCATTTGGTTACATTTATACTCTCTGGATTACAAATGGATGAGGGTCCGTTTGGTTACATTTGTACCGTGCTACAGTATGTGAACACATGGCATACAGGTTGCACGTTAAACTTTGAGCCCCACACTTCAAGATAAAAGACTTGGATTGTTCCCAAACAATAGAATACGAGCACGCACACACACACACACACACACACACACACACACACACACACACACACACACACACACACACACACACACACACACACACACACACACACACACACACACACACACACACACACACACACACACACACGTAAGTAAGTAAGTAAGTAAGTAAGTAAAACGCTCTGGTCAGCAATAATATAAATTCTCGATAAGAATAAATCATTAAGAATAGCAATATATAATACTGACCTTGTAGATCTGCTATTTTCAAAGGATTTTTATACAATTTATACATATGAAAACTTGTGAAATTGGACCTTCTGCATAATGAGTACTTTTACTTTTGGCACTTTAAGTATATGTTGATGCAAATACAAATTTTGAATACCGAACTTTGAATACTGACTATTTCTACAATAAGGTATCGATACTTTTAGTCAGTGGTGTAAAGTAACTAAGTATATTTACTTAAGTACTGTACTTAAGTACAATTTTGAGGTATTTGTACTTTACTTGAGTATTTCCAATTTCCAATACTTTTACTTCTACTCCACTACATCTCAGAGGCAAATATTGTACTTTTACTCCACTACAATTATTTGAAAACTCTAGTTACTAGTTACTTTTCAGATATAAATTATGATATTATGAAACATACATTAACTGCTTCAGCCCTATTTCATACACAGGCTATTTGAAAATAGCCGATCTACAAGCTCACAACGCGTCGCATCGCGACGCGTTGTGAGCTTGTAGATCTGCTATTTTCAAACATTTAGTACTTTTACTTTTGGTACTTTAAGTACATTTTGATGCCAATACTTTTGTACTTTTACTCAAGTACATTTTGAATTCTGGACTTTTACTTGTAACAGAGTAATTCTATATTGCAGTATTGGTACTTTTACTTAAGTAAAGAATTTGAGTACTTTTTCCACCACTGCTTTTAGTTGAGTAAAATATGTGAGTACTTCTTCCATCACTGGTATTGTACAGTTAGTAAAATAAATATACTGTGTTATATACTTTGTTACTGTACATCTATGCATTAACTGTGTCAATTAAAAAATAAATAAATACATAAATAAAACATTTAGATTTTATAGCAGCTGGAGGAAAAAAACACCATTATTTACTGTCTCACTCTGAGCAGTTCCCAGAATCCATTGCAAATGCTTGGTTCTCGAGCTGTTCTTGAGGCCAGTGACCCTACTGGCCTCTAGTGGCGGGAGGAGAGAATGGCTATAGTTTTTCTATGTGTAGATTCTGATTGGCCGCATGGTCGTTGTTTATTTTTTTGAGAGAGAACTCATATCGATTGATTGATTGAAAACTTTAGTTACTAGTTATTTTGATTATTATTAAAACATTTACCACTTCAGCCCTATTTAAACTTTGTCTATTCACGTTGTGAGCTTGTAGATCTGCTATTTTCAAATAGCCAAAGTTTAAATAGGGCTGAAGTGGTACATTTTTTAATAATCAAAATCTACAAAGTAACTAGTAACTAAAGTTTTCAAATAATTGTAGGGGAGTAAAAATACAACATTTTCCTCTGAGATGTCGTGGAGTAGAAGTATTTAAATTTGGAAATACGGCAGAAAAGTAACAGTACTTCAAGTTTTTACTTAAAGGAGAATTTTGGACTAAAGTTTTCTTACATTTTCTATGACGTTATGATATCTTAGGATGAATGGTACAGTAGAAATTTTTCATAACTCCACCCCTGAGCCGCCACAGCTTAAAAGGTGCGCGGATAGGCCTTAGGTTAGATCACATATTTTAATAGCTTTTTTTTTTTTTTTTTTTTTTAGATCTGACGTTCATAGTGACAGAACACTGTCCCCCCCCCAAAAAAAAAACAAAAAAAAACAGAAGTCTCGCTAGACGAGATTTCAATCTCGAGATTTCAATCTCGTCTAGCGAGACTTCTGTTTTTTTTTTTTTTTTTTTTTTTTGGTTGCATAGTGTTCTGTCACTATGAACGTCAGATCTCACCAAAAAAAAGCTATTAAAATATGTGATCTAACCTAAGGCCTATCCGCGCACCTTTTAAGCTGTGTACAGTACGTCAGTAAATGTACTTAGTTACTTTACACCAGTGAACGTTACAAATAAGAGATGCCGTGAAAGAGTTTTAAATGAGTCTCTCTCTGAAGCAGATTGGTTTTTAAACTTCAGTATAAAGGCCTCTTTGGACGTCAACATGTTCAAAACAAAACGCCAACTAAAGCCTTGCTTTCTATTCAGTAACAGTTGTGCTAGTCAAGGTTTTTGATCTAATTTGGTTTAACTCTTTACACAGTTTGTCACACTTTCTTCTCTTCTCAGTAAAAGGAGTAGATCTAAGAGACAGATGGTACAGTAATGTGTTTAACACATTCTGATTGTAATCTAATCATGTCATGTGCTCACATGAATACTTTATGACTGGTTATTGACATGATGCTGTCTTACTTTTACCAAGTTAAAGGGACTTTATAACCACTTAAAAACCCTCCAGACTGGGTCGACTGGACCTGCGTTGTCTCTGTACTTGGATCGCTTTTTTTCTGTCTTTGCTAAGAAAAAACGTCGATCTACAAGCTCAAAAGAGCGTGTAGATCTGCAGTTTCTTTGTGCTAATTGTCTCCCCAGAATATGGGTGCTGGGGTTGCAGTGGTTAGAAAGACACCCAAAGACGTCTGTGTTTTGGCCTGAAAATGAAAAGTGAATGTTTCTGCCTATAGTTGGATCAGAGCAAAGGGCCCTTTTGTGTTACCACGGTAACCACGCATCCTTGTATGTTAAGTCTTTTTTGTATTAATGTTAACCCATTCAATCCGGAAACGATTTCTTTGGCTATTCAAAAATAGCAGATCTACAAGCTCATAGCGTGGCACAGAGTGCCGTGCTGTGAGCTTGTAGAGATCATGCTAGTTTTTGAAAGATCGTGAACATTTGTGCAAATCTTTAAATATATATTTTTTTTTCAAAGTGAACATTTATTTTACAACATATTTTGACATGGGGGTCCGCGGCCAAATACATATCATTTTGGCGGGGGGTCTTTGACATGGAAAAAGTTTGAGAACCACTGATACTACAGCAACATAAAGTGTTTCAGAAAACCGTTTTAGAAGACATTTGTAGAATCGTCCTCGGGTCTCATGGTTAAATAATGAGTTGTGTTCTTCCAGGCGATCGGGGGTTAAATGAGTCACGGTCATCGAGGTCATCATCATGTCTCAGACGTCAGGGGAAGAGGAGACCGATGAGGAGGTGTCACAGAGCTCACAGACCTCACAGAGCTCACAGAGCTCACAGACCACTGACACTGCAGCTGGAGGTCAGTGCTGGACAGAAACCTCTCGTGAATGATTGATTGATTGATGTACATTGTTTAGAGAGACGTGGGAACAGAACATGGAAGAACAGTTAACAAGACACGGTCCTCTGCACTGGATCGCTCATAAAAGCACAACGGCTTTGTTTCAAATGGGATCAAATCACGATGACATTTAACCCTTTAAGACCGGGGGACGCATATGTGTAACCACTTTATCCATATTTTATACTTTTGGCTATTAAAAAATAGCAGATATACAAGCTCATAGCGCGGCACCGAGTGCCGCGCTATGAGCTTGTAGATCTGCTATTTTTTTTTAAATCGTGTTTTCTTTTTGCAAATCTTTGAATATATATCTATAAAGCAATTGTTTTTTACTCAAATCTTTGCTTCTGGGGGTCCCTGGATTTTTTTTTTTGAGATGGGGGTCCGCAGCCAAATACATATCGTTGTGGGGCTCCTTGACGCTGACATTAATATTATAGCAACATAAGTGTTTCAGAAAACTGTTTTAAACTGATTTAGAAGACATTTGTAGAATCCCCAGAAGCAATAACATTTTAGCTAGAAATGCTCGCTTTAAATATATATATATATTCAAAGATTTGCACAATATTTTTCACGATTTTTCAAAAATAGCAGATCTACAAGCTCATAGCGCGGCACTCGGTGCCGCGCTATGAGCTTGTAGATCTGCTATTTTTGAATAGCCCAACGAAATCTAAAAATGACACACAGATGCGTTCTCAGGTCTTAAAGAGTTAAGAAAGCAGACAGATATACACTCACTACTACAGAGGTGATGCAACCCTGAGGATGCAGAGGCCCACTATGTTTCCACACTCACTCCAGAGGAACACATTGCATTATGGTTGTTGTCGGGCAGACACCTCTTAACTCCGTATTTTAATCTTTTTTGTAAATGAATGTACTTCGCCATTCTATGTCACACAAGAGTAGCAACAAAAAAAAAGTAAAAAAAAAAAAAAAAAAGTAAAAAAAAAAAAAACGTTTTGAGCTTGTAGATCTGCTATTTTTGCTACTTTTGAATTGGCATCCTAAAAAGTATTTTTTTAATTTGATTTCAAATGCATTTAGTTGTTATCTTTATAAACGTAAATACAAATACATTGGACATAAAAAATGACAATATAATGTTAATACTAGTCATTAAGCTACTAATATAGACTGAAGTCATTAAAGCGGCTCATGTTCACTAATGCTCCTGATAAAATGGTGGATATTTTTCCTCCTCAGTCTGTGTCTCATAGGAGGGCTGTGGACACTTCAGAAACCCGTCTACCAGTGACATCATCGTTAGGAAGGTTTATTTTTTTCCTTCAATATTTCGATTTTTTTATTTCGATTTTTATTAACACATTCCATTCCACTGTTTGTAAACATCTCGGACATCTCACTGCTTCTACCAGTGAAGACCACGTGTCAAACGGTGCCTCCATGTTGTAGTTAGAACGGTTTACGTTAAACAGTGATATGCGAGGAGAAAAAAATACAAGGAGAAAATGGAGTTTCAGTTTCGTCATTAGAACGAGGGCCGACGGGATCGGCAAAAACGGATCCCAAATAATTCCGTTTCCGGTGGTCAAACCGGAAACGGAAGTAGATCAAAAATTTCCGAAAGTGCACTTTTGGTGAAATCAACGCGAACCGGCGGTTCTCGTAGATCTACGCGATTGGCACGTGTCGGCTTTAAATAGGTTCGCGTAGATCTACGCGATTGGCACTCAATGTGTTAAAGTGAGAACAATGCCTACCATTATATACAGCATGCTAACTTTCCAGGATTAGAAAGCCTGCAGTTTCTATTAGCTTGGATTCCCCATCGATGATGTCACTGGTAGACAGGTTTCTGTCCACAGCCCTCTTCTGAGACACAGAGCGAGTAGACAAAAATGGAGCCATTTTATAATGAGCATTAGTGAGGACCAATTATATGAAGACAGGTTGAAAATGGGTGAAGTCATCCTTTAACCCTGTCTTGTTCCACCACTAAGGTCCGCTCAGCACCAGGATGCAGGCAGAACCCGGGCCCACCGGGCCCACCGGGCCCACCCTGGTGGTCAGCTCCTCCTCAGAGGAGTCAGACGCCGGCGGTCCCATGAGGAGACCCCCCCCCGGCCAGAGGGAGCAGGAAGAAGAACAGGAACAGGAACAGGAAGAGGAAGTGGAGACGCGGGCCGTGGCCACCTCCCCCGACGGACGCTTCCTGAAGTTCAACGTGGAGATCGGTCAGGGTTCCTTCAAGACCGTCTACAAGGGTCTGGATACTGAGACCACCGTGGAGGTGGCCTGGTGTGAGCTGCAGGTGACAAAATACACACATGCACACACACGCACGCACGCACGCACGCACGCACGCACGCACGCACGCACGCACGCACGCACGCACGCACGCACGCACAATGCACACACAATGCACACACACACACACACACACGTGCGCACACAGGGGTGGCAGACAGTGGCTCAGGGTTAGAGTGCCCGGCAGAGCGTCCGAATGAAGTCCGGAGCCCTGGGCTCCCCCAGACAGGCCCGGCGCCACGGGGGGGCTGTGCCCCCTCAGCTGTGCCCCCTCAGTTTCAAATTGTGCCCCCTCAGTTTATTTTTGAAAAGAAAAAAAAATTAATTAATTATTTTTTTTATAATTATTTTTTTGATAACAAAATTGGTAAAATCAGGCAAAAATAAGAATTAAATAACATAAGCCTAACCTAACCCTAACCCTAACCCTAACCCTAACCCTAAACCCGAAATAAAGTAACAAAAAACGCACAAAAATGGCCACAATCCGCGCAATTAACCCCAAAATTTTGCGCGCGCGCACGGGTCCCGCGACATGCACGCGTGCGCTGCGCGACTGGTGTGCCCCCCCACAATTTCCAACTGCCCCCTCAGTCATTTCATCCTGGCGCCTGGCCTGCCCCCAGAGTTAGTGTTGAAGTGTCCTTGAGCAAGACGCT
>NC_137615.1:2715576-2725576 GCF_963280865.1 Gymnoscopelus braueri
GGGTTCATTGTTTACCTGGTATCCTATAGTTTCTTTTTTTGTAACTTATTTTTTATTGTTTTCCAGTTAGAAAATTCAACGATCAAATAAACTGAGAATGACACATAGACAGAGAAATAAAATGAAATGAAAGTAAATAAAGTAAAGACAAACAAAAAGGCATACAAAAATTGTGTTGAGGTGGGCGTTGTAACACAAGGATTAACATATTTATGGATTACATTTTTTTTAATTTATTTTTTTAACAACAATCAGTCAATGAATTACATTTCTCATCAAACAATAAGAAGTCCATTTCTTCCAGTTCTTTGTATAATGTTCCGCTCTCAGCCTAAGAGAGAAGGTCAGATTCTCCATAGAGTCTATCTCATTGACAACCGTAGTCCAGTCTTCCTTGGTAGGTGGTGTGGCCTGTAGCCATTTCCGAGTGATGGCTTTCTTACAGGCAACCAAAATGATTTTATACAGATATAAGTCCTGGGTCATGAGTTCAGCAGGGATTTTCCCCAGATAAACTAACAAAAGAACAATCTATATCTATTCCAAAAATGGCTCTTAATTTCTTTGGTGACCTCTTGCCAAAAGGGTTGAATTAAAGGACAGTCCCAAAAAATGTGGAAATGATCTGCCATCACTTTACCACATTGCCTCCAACATTGACCCTGTCCTTGACAACCCCGAAAATGACTTTTCAGTTTTGGGGTGACAAAGTAACATATAGTATTCTTCCAGGCGAATTCCCGCCAAGCCCTTGAGTTAGTTGTTCTTGTCTGACCTTCCCATATACCATTCCAATCCTCCTCAGATATCTCCAAGCCCGATTCCTTCTCCCATTTCTGTTTGACTTTCATAGTCGAGTGGACTTTAGAGGTTTGTAATCTGTTATACGTTTGTGATATGAGGTGTTTACTATCCTTATTTTTGTACGCATTCAAAAACAAATTAACTGGAAGGCACGGTGGCGCAGTCGGTAGCGCTGTCGCCTCACAGCTAGAAGGTCCTGGGTTCGATTCCCGCCGGGAACGCTGTGGGTGCTGGGGGCGTGTCTTCTCCTCCGCGTCATCAGCGCCCATACCCTAGGTGGGGTTGGCGAAAGGGCCTCTCTGTGTGGAGTTTGCATGTTCTCCCTGTGTCTCCTAGGGTAGTTAATACCCTCACAAAAACATGTAGTAATCCTGGTCACTATACCGCCTCCCCCATGACAGCCGGGGCGCCTGATGGAGGGGAAAGGAACTGGTTGGAATAACGTGTTCCTTCCACGCGCTACGTCCTACCAGTGAAACTCCCCCCTGTCAGGTGACAAGAAGGTCAGTTGGCTCTCATGCATTTCTCGTCAAACCCAAATCGTTCTAAAACCTGGTAAAGATAGTTCCAGCCTACGCTGTCAAAGGCAGCAGCCGCGTCAAGGCTTATTAGCGTTGCACTTATCTTTTCCTCAGTCATATAGTATTAGTCAACCACATGGAGTGTTCGCCTAATACTATCTTGCGTTTGTCTTTCTTTGACCAAGCCTGTTTGGTCAGGATCTATCATGTCCGAGACAATATTTTCCATCCTTCTAGCGATAATCGCTGCAAATAGTGTGCGTGTGTGTGTGTGTGCGTGTGTGTGTGTGTGCGTGTGCGTGTGCGTGTGCGTGTGCGTGTGTGTGTGTGTGTGTGTGTGTGTGCGCGCGCCCACTGTGCACATGATATTTGCCGCTCAACAAGTCCAGGAGAAATGTAGAGAGCAGAATATGGATCTACATCACCTTCACTGACCTTCGGCCTTTGACACAGTTGACCAGCAGATTCCTCAGCATCCTCACAGCGTTCCACAGTGGCATGGAGACATGTGGACTCACTGGTCCACATGGTCCCTGAGTGAGCTGACTGCAGAGTCACTGCTCTCTGTGATATTACACCTTCTCCTGACAGCGGCTGGGGGGCAGGGGGGGGTTCTGTGTTGATGTGAGATAAGTAGTATTATATCAGACGCCTGCAGACACACACTGACAGCCTGTAGTCAGATACATGCAGCAGCTGTGACATGTAGATGATAAGTACAGTACATGCTCCTGGCTCACTGCCAGTGTCGGGCATATATATATACCCAACAAGACTAATAAGTCACTTGTTACTTATTACTCCTTTTAAAAAGTGATAATAATTAATTAATCGTGACTTACTATGACTTTTACTGTCTTCCTGTCTAGTCTTTCTCTGTTGCTGTTTAGTGCTGTTTGTGGTGCTGAGTTTAGGCCCAGAACATTGAGCTGCTGTTCAGTAGCCTGGTTGTCACATTAAGGCTGTGGACACAATGTACTGATCAGACCCAGACAGGCTGCTGGGTCACTGTGTCTTTGCTCAAGGACACTTCAACACTGAGCCTGTTTTAAATGGACTTTAAGCTGTCGTAAATCCTACAAATTATGATCACACGCACACACACACACGCACGCACGCACGCACGCACGCACGCACGCACGCACACACACACACACACACACACACACACACACACACACACACACACACACACGAGATGGTAATTAAATATTAATTTTCTGTCCATTGACAGATTGACTAATTCTATTCACAGTCACACATCTTCATCACTTCTTTCTTTCTTTCTTTCTTTCTTTCTTTCTCTCTCTCCTCTCCTCTCCTCTCCTCTCCTCTCCTCTCCTCTCCTCTCCTCTCCTCTCCCCTCAGTTCATCTCAGCCTGCCAGGAAACTCTTCAGTATGTCTACTGTATGTAGTGTACTATAATATTCTATAGTAATCATAACAGTAATAAATGTGATGTGTTTCAGACCCGACGCCTGTCTAAGTCAGAGCGCCAGAGGTTCGAGGAGGAAGTGGAGATGCTTAAAGGACTACAACACCCAAACATCGTACGCTTCTACGACTCCTGGAAGAGCACCTACAGAGGTCAGAAGGTCATCACCCTGGTAACAGAGCTCATGACCTCTGGAACCCTCAAGGCGTGAGTCACATGACCAATCCTATTGGTTAATTAGTAGTAATGTATGACATGACCAATCCTATTGGTTCATTAGTAGTAATGTATGATGTGACCAATCCTATTGGTTCAATATAGGGAATCAGTCTTTCACTGTTTTTTTTTTACTTAAAGGATGACTTATCTCTGCTTCATCTCTCTCTCAGCTAAGGGGTCCCTGCTTCATCTGTCTCAGCTAAGGGGTCCCTGCTTCATCTCTCTCTCAGCTAGGGGGTCCCTGCTTCATCTCTCTCTCAGCTAAGGGGTCCCTGCTTCATCTCTCTCTCTCTCAGCTAAGGGGTCCCTGCTTCATCTCTCTCTCTCTCAGCTAAGGGGTCCCTGCTTCATCTCTCTCTCTCTCAGCTAAGGGGTCCCTGCTTCATCTCTCTCTCAGCTAAGGGGTCCCTGCTTCATCTCTCTCTCTCTCAGCTAAGGGGTCCCTGCTTCATCTCTCTCTCAGCTAAGGGGTCCCTGCTTCATCTCTCTCTCAGCTAAGGGGTCCCTGCTTCATCTCTCTCTCAGCTAAGGGGTCCCTGATTCATCTCTCTCTCAGCTAAGCGGTCCTTGACCTGAAAAACATTGAAGACCTGTTATGAAGCATTACAAATGCATTTATGTATTTGCATTTTTGATACAGTATGTCAGGGGTTCTCAAAGTGAGGTCTGGGGACCCCCAGGGGTCCTTGCCATGGGGGGGGGGGGTTCCAGGGGGTCCCCAGCAAGATGAGTTAAAATAGCATTACAAGCATATTAACCACTTTAAGGCTATTTAATAGTTTGGCTGTTCAAAAACAGCCGATCTACAAACTCAATAGGCTATTTTTGAAAGATTTTGACAAATCTTTTTTGTAATTTTTTTTCGACGTTTTTTGAATAATTTTGAATGTTTCTTGATATGTTCTTCTCATAGATATGGTTACCTGGCACAGCTAAATTATATCAGATGGGGGTCCGCGACCAAATACATATTAATGCGTGTGTGTGTGTGTGTGTGTGTGTGTGTGTCTGTCTGTGTGTGTGTGTGTCTGTGCGTGTGCGTGTGCATGTCTGTGTGTGTGTGTGTGTGTGTGTGTGTGTGACGTGTGTGTGTGTGCGTGTGTGTGACGTGTGTGTGTGTGTGTGTGTGTGTCCAGATACCTGCGTCGGTTCAAACAGATGAAGCTGAAGCTGCTCCGGCGCTGGAGCTCTCAGATCCTCAAAGGTCTTCACTTCCTGCACAGCCGCTCTCCTCCCATCATCCACCGAGACCTGAAGTGTGACAACATCTTCATCACCGGGCACCGGCTCCGTTAAGATAGGAGACCTGGGCCTCGCCACGCTCAAGATAGCATCCTTCGCCAAGAGTGTCATAGGTAACACTCACACACACACACACACACACACACACACACACACACACACACACACACACACACACACACACACACACACACAGTACAGTAGTCAAGTCTACTGAAGATCAATGCATGGACAAGTCTTTCTAGATCCTGTTTGGACTTAAAGTCTTTTAATCTGTGATATATTGTTAAGGTTGATGGAAGGCTGACTTTGTAATTATGTTCATGAGGCTGTTTAAATTCATGTCTGAGTCCATGACCACGCCAAGGTGTTTGGCTTGGCTAGAGGTTTTTAACATCACAGACTGAAGCTGGGCGCTGAATTACTTTAGTTGAGCTTTGTCTTTGTTTAATTGTTGATTTGTTCAAAGCATTTACTCAGTTTTCCTCTGGTTGTGTGTGTGTGTGTGTGTGTGTGTGTGTGTGTGTGTGTGTGTGTGTGTGTGTGTGTGTGTGTGTGTGTGTGTGTGTGCGTGTGTGTGTGTGTGCGTGTGTGTGTGTGTGTGCGTTTGCGTGCAGGTACTCCAGAGTTCATGGCTCCAGAGATGTATGAGGAGCACTATGATGAAGGAGTGGATGTCTATGCCTTTGGGATGTGTATGTTAGAGATGGCTACGTCTGAGTATCCATACTCTGAGTGTACCAACGCTGCACAGATATACCGCAAAGTCACCAGTGTGAGACACACACACACACACACACACACACACACACACACACACACACACACTCACACACGCAAGTCAATGCACACACGCACACAAACACACACAATTGAAATGTGTATTTATGTCCACATAAACAGAAGTATGTACAAAGGACATACACTCTGCCAGGGCAGTCAGACAATAATAAGACACAGTTACAAAGTGCGTCTTATTAAGGCAGAACATTGTTACATTCTATACAGTTGACAGACACAGCATCAATCATGAATAAAGGAAACAAAGTGTCCTTCCTATAATTGCTGATACTGAGCAGTACCTTGCTAACAGTAATAATAATAATAATAATAATAATAATAATAATGATATAATAATAATAATGATAATGATAATGATAATGATAATAATAATGATATAATAGCTGATACTGAGCAGTACCTTGCTAACTGTTTGGCCCTCCTTTTGGAGAGGTCGGCCATTTGAAGGCCCCTCACAACCAACTTTATTTATTAACTCTCACGTGTCCTTGTCTCCTCTCCATCCTTTCCTCTCCTCCCTCGTCTCCTCCAGGGCATAAAGCCAGAGAACTTCTCCAAAGTAACGGTCCCAGAGCTGAAGGAGATCATAGAAGGATGCATCCGCACCAACAGCAGTGAGAGGTGAAGGCTTTTATTTTGTTAAACTCCAGGGTGCTGCCTGTTATTATTTGTGGATTATTTATTTTATTGTGGATTATTAGTAAATATAGAATATAATCAGCACAGTGGTTTCCAAGACCCAAAAGATCAATTTGGTGTCTCCTCTGGACGTACAAAAATACAACCACTTAATTGGTTGTTGATGCTGGAGGCCTTGTGGTTAGTGAGGTGAAGCCGAGCCACTAGGCCAGTGGTTTACAAAACCTTGTTGGCTCACGGCTCCCCTGTAAATAACATGTTCAGCCAGAACACCCCTCAACTACATTGTAGCTTTACAGACCCTTACATTTATGTTGTATTACGCTAAGTACATATCGTTGTTTGGCAGAAACCAACTATCTCCATTTTTCAACTTTTACAAGCTCACAACGCGTCGCGTTTTGCAAAGGAGACACAAGACACTTTTTAAGTTGCTTGATTCAGTATCTAATTATTTGATATTCATTTGATCAGATACCCCGCCCCCCTCCTATATAAACCTATTGTAACTTTAAATGCAAATTTAACCATTTGTTTAACCGTTCTGGTGACTGATATTGTCCTTCTAATCATGGGAAGGACTATATCAGTCACCTGAACCAGGGAGAATGGATATCAAAATAGAATATGTAGGATTTGTTTTAGTTTTTTGTGTGAAATACCTTTAAGACAGGCCGTGTTAGAACACTGTATGGATGGAATGCCATTATTGTATTCTCTCTGAAGCTGTGATGAGGTGTGGGGATGGTTATGTAATTGACCGTAAGCCTTTGATCATGCAGTAATATGCAGTTACATTGTAGCTCAGTGTTGCTGTGGTACAATACAGTACAGTATGTTGTGTGAATCAGTCTGAGGGGAAGGAGCTGTTAGTTCTTTTGTTCAGGTGATGAACGGTCTGGACCTGCAGCCGTTATGCCAGCCCAGGTTGTTACCTCTGTTCCCCACACACACACACACACACACACACACACACACACACACACACACACACACACACACACACACACACACACACACACATTACAGTCATTTAGCAGACGCTTTTATCCAAAGCGACTTACAATAAGTGCATTCAACATAGGTAGGGAACGAAAACTACTAATCACCAGAAGTCTTTAGTGCATTATCTGCAAAAACAAGCAACCAAGAGTATACCTAGCGCTAAGGTAAAAGTGCAATATATCAGCTACCTATTTCCTTAAACAGATGAGACAAAATAGCTAAATCAAATGAGCATGAGCTAAAACAAATAAGTGAATCGACTAAACAAGATCCAATAAACAATCCAATAATCCAATAAACAATACAGCAATAGAAAACAAGCGTTCGTACAACTAGTTAACAACAAGTAGGTCAGGCAGACATATGTCAAAAGTTCCCTGCCAGGTCCTTATATGAAATACACTTAATTCACATGAGTAGGCCTATGTTAAAGGAGTAGTTCACCCCCAAAAATTGCCTATTTTCCATCAATTACACACCCCATGAAGCCCTGAATTCATGGAGATTTGTTTTTGTCGCATTCCTAAGCCAATAATTTGATGACTCAAAGAGTCTCCTACTAATTATTGGTTCAGGAATGCAACAAAAACAAAGATCTCCATGAATTCAAGGCTTCATCGGGTGTGATAGAAAATAAGTCATTTTTGGGTGAACTACTCCAAGTATTTCCATTGCTTAAATCTTTCAAGGCTTTCCCAGCAGCAAGTGTATATAATTTTTTAGTTCAGAACATTTCTAAACGGATTCTATAATTAGAATAGTGTTTTCTACCATTGCTGTGGAACAGTGGACATTTGATGAACAAAAGGAGGCAATTAAAGACTTTCAACCTGGCATGTCATCATAGGCAAAAAAAAGAAGAAAAAAGGCAAAAATAGCTGATCAACAAGCTTAGCTCACAATGCAATCGCATCAAGCTGGCAGAACAGCTATTCTTGCAATAGAGCTTAAGTTGTTCAACATACATTTTCAAGACACCCATAAATTATTTCTGAAATTCAGTGACTTATATGACTCCACCTATAAAAACGGTCACAATTTCCATGAGTTTTAGAATGTGCCCCTTGCTTCCAGAACCATTTCTCCTCAAAATTCTATGATGACACACAAATTCCATTACCAGTTGGAACCCTGATGGTCCGTGTGTGTGTGTGTTCCATTTGTGTGTCTGCCTTACACACACACACACACACACACACACACACACCCACACACACACACACACACACACGGTCGGTCGGCGGGCAACTTGATTTGACAACTTCATTAGGAACAACCTAAAAAACTCAGACAAGCAAATAAGATAAGTATTAAAAGCAGTAAAAAAGAGGGAAAGCAATTCTAAACATCAAAATGTACGTAAAGTACCAAAAGTACTGAAATGTTTGAAAATAGCTGATCTACAAGCTCACAACGTGTCGCATCGAGACGCGTTGTGAGCTTGTAGATCTGCTATTTTCAAATAGCCTATTTATAAAATAGAGCTAAAGTGTGTGTGTGTGTGTGTGTGTGTGTGTGTGTGTGTGTGTGTGTGTGTGTGTGTGTTACTCTGCGTCCTGTAGGTTCTGCATCCAGGACCTCCTGGACCACGTGTTTCTCCAGGAGAGCAGTGAAGGAGTGAGAGCAGAGCTGGCGGAGGAGGACGATGGAGCGCGTCCGTCCATCAAGCTGTGGCTGAGGATGGGAGAACACAGGAGGCTGAGAGGGAAATACAAAGACAACAACGCCATCGAGTTCCTCTACAACCTGTACAGTGACGTGGCCGAGGAGGTGGCACAAGATATGGTACTACACACACACACACACACACACACACACACACACACACACACACACACACACACACACACACACACACACACACACACACACACACACACACACATCCACACTCGTACGCACGCACACAAGGTACTACAAAGCAACACAAACACATACCACAAATGAACATGCAATAACCCATTCAACCCAGGAAGGCATCTGTGTCATTTTAAAATGTCTTTGGCTATTCAAAAATAGCAGATCTACAAGCTCATACAAGCACCGAGTGCTGCACTATGAGCTTGTAGATCATCCCATTTAAAAAAAAAATCGTGTATTGTTTTGCAGATCTTTGAATATATAACATATATATATGTATTTTTAAAGCGAACATTTGTAACTCAAATCTTTGCTTCTGGGGGTTCCAGGCGTTAGCCAGGATCATCGTGCAAAATGCACGCATGCTTTGTTTCACATGGAATGCTCGTCTTGGAGTCTACAGCTAACACAGCGCCGCGCAGCTCAGCGGTGAGATCTCTGGCACCGAACGGAATCTGTTATTATAAAATTATGGCACCGAGTGTGTTAAAAAAAAAATATCCTAACAGTATGTTGTTATATCAGTGGTGCTCCAATTTTTTCCGTGTCAAGGACCCCAAAATTATATGTATTGTTGTTCCAGGGACCCCCAGAGAGAGTGAAAAAAACAATATCATTACACAGGCCTACTGTTGTCAGTGAAGCAGCTGAACATGTTTACCATTATCATTTATAAAAAAAAAAAAAAACTTTGACAAATTAAACTGTAAATTATTAAGTCACTTGGCTCTCTCTTTCTCATCTTCATCTTTATGTGTCCCTTTCTCCATCTCCATCTCTCTCTCTCTCTCTCTCTCTCTCTCTCTCTCTCTCTCTCTGCCTGCCTCTCTTTCTCTCTCTCTCTCTCTCTCTGTCTCTGTCTCTGTCTCTCTCTCTCTCTTTCTCTCTCTCTCTCTCTCTCTCTCTCTCTCAGGTGGTGTTGGGTTTCGTCAGTGAGTCAGACTATAAGCTGGTTGCCAAGGCGATCAGGGACCGCGTCACCGACATCAAGCGACAGCGCGACAACAAGCGGCGCCACGCGGAACAGGAAGCCGTCAAGATCAAACAGGAAGCGCTGCGGCCGGACACGACGACGGAGGAGGAGGAGCCCAAACCTACCAATCAGAACACTGCTGCTGCCGCTGCCGGCAGCGAGAGCCCGTCGTCCATGATGTCATCAACGTGGGACAGCGCCTCCGTGGATTCTGGGACCGACCGAGAGGAGGAGAGAGAGGAGAGAGAGAAGGAGACAGGAAAGGAAGTAGGAAAGGGAGCAGAGGATGAGAGAGAGATGAGGGCCCCGCCCCCCGCGTTCAACTCGGGAGATCCCTCCTCCTCCTGCCCTACATGTACGTAACCAATTAAACATCAGTGTGGAGACCCCTCCTCCTCTTGTCCTACATGTACGTAACCAATTAAACATCAGTGTGGAGACCCCTCCTCCTCCTGCCCTACGTGTACGTAACCAATTAAACATCAGTGTGGAGACCCCTC